>NW_003303717.1:901394-1045767 GCF_000142945.1 Phytophthora infestans T30-4 | reverse complement strand
CCTCCGACGACGCCCTCTTCCCCTGGCTCAATCTTCACTTGAGCATCTTCTTGGGACTCACGGTGAAATCCCGAGTCACCAAAAGATCCGGGCACGCGCACCATTGTGGTGTAGCGGGATCAGCAAAATCTGCGAGATTGCCAGATCCAACTTACCAACTGCGCCCAGACACCGACTAACGGAGGGGGTCCCCCGATGATCCGTGTTCTGCTGAACTTTCCTCACCTTGTGTACCCGTCGGTAGGGCGGGATCTTGCTCTCTCGGTAACTTCCGAAGAGTTCAAGTGGTGAAGCTTGAGTGTCTTGGCGAGACGTGGGGATGGGGTGGAGCAGCAGTGGAAAATCTTCACTCTGCGTCCGTGGATGGTTCCGTATCCTAAGCGAATATTCGAGCTTATGGATCCGGGGCCTAGATCGTGGATCTGGCCGTAGGGTTGCCTTGCGGGTGTGTTCCCTTGCCTTTGTGTTGTCCTTTAAGTCGTACTTGCCGCCTCCTGTGACGGGATCTTGAGAGTTGAGAACCTCTAGGGTGTAACCGACCAAGTAGTAAATTCGGTTAACCTGTCGGATCTGCACAAGTAAAGGAAAAGCTCACTAGGTTGTAGGATCTGGCCAATGTATTATCCAGTTATCACTACCAACACTAGATTCGCAATTCCCAACCTTCTTGGAGCTCGTACGGCCAATGTAGTTCCGGTTCTTGAGGGCAGGAAGGCACTTGCGTGTCACTGTGCAAATTGAAGTCTGTATTGATATTTAAGCCTATACCTGCCTGGGTTTCTACCTTCTATGTCTTTCATCTGCTAAATCCCTTACCAGGCTCGGCTGCATGTCCCTTCTTCCCTTGACCCATCATCCCAGCTGTGTTATCTTCCCAGCTGTGTTATCTTCAGATCCACCGGATATATGACGTAATCATCATGGTCACCCTATTATGGGTACACTCATCCGGATCCAGGTCGCTTGGATCCACCTCACTGTAATGGTACACTCGCCGTGGATCCGAGCTCTCCAATCATCCAACATCATCTCGCAACCGTCTGTGATCTCCGTTGTCCCACGAAAGTCCGAGATCCACTGTATCCATCATCTCTATACCCTGGATCCAGGTCCCTCCAGGCGGGATCCTCCCTCCTTGGATCCGAACTCGGAAGTATGGGATCCGGGGTACCTCGCGGTGGATCTTGACTCTTCATTAGCCATGGCTACTAGATCCACCTTCAGAGGGCACCGACCATCCTTCCTTCATAGGATCCACACTCGATCCACTCTTGTATAGTATATCCCATATCCATCTTAGTGAATCCAGGTAAGGGTGGATCCGAGGTAAGTCTTGGTGGATCTTGCCTTCTCGTACATCGCTCATACCAGATCCATCGTCATTCCATACGGGGTGCTGCTCGCCATGGCTAATCCACCACAGGCAACTTGCACCCGTGCCAAACAACCCAAATCCTCTATAATCACTTGAGATTGTCACTGATTCGGGATAGTGACCCCGCGTCAGGACCATTCTCTTATTTCTGAGAAAGCACTTCACCACACCGACCGTGTTGATCGGCCCCTGTATGACCACCCAATAAGCAGCGTCCTTATCGGACAAGAACGATCCGTGCGTTTCCTTGCAAATTGCAAGGAAACTGTGAAGCCAGAGCGACTGCTCGATTGCAAGTTGCAATCGAGCAGTCGCTCTGGCTTCACAGGTCTCTCTCTATATTGACTTCTAAGGCACTTGGGGTGACAACCTCGATGTATTTGACTTTGTTTTTACGTTTGCCTGTTTCTCTTACGCTGTCACCAGACCGGCAACCCGCGCTCTCTCTTGGACGGATTGCTTCACAGCTCACCGCCTTGTTCACGCTTTCGACTTGTGCGTTCGTCGGCGCAAATCTCACACTACTTCTTCCCTACTGACGCGACCCCTTCATAACTGCGATTGTGCGGCTGTGGTGGCCTTTCAGCAAAGCCACCGGCATCTCTGTCGTTGATATACTCTTTCTTGTCCTTCCTCTGATCGGCCGGGCTCCTTGCCGGCATGCAAGCTGTTCACTAGCTGCATCCACCGACAAAGGGCGTATAGTTGACGGTATACTGTCCCTTGAACCTTTCTGTATCTGCTGTCCTTGATCTTCCCCATAACCGTTGACGTCCGCTTCTCGTAGCCTTCGTCACCCGGGCCCACATGGCACACTCATCATCCCACGCAGGACCCCCTTCAAATCGTTCTTGCTTACTCAGTCTTCGCCACCTGTCGAGCAGTCGATCCCACCACCAGCCCCAGCGACGCCGTAAGCTCGAGTGACAGCGCCAGACCCAGTGACAACGCCAGCCCCAGTGACGACGCCAGCCCCAGTGACGACGCCAGCCCCAGTGACAACGCCAGCCCCAGTGACAGCGCCAGCCCCAGTGACGACGCCAGCCCCAGTGACAACGCCAGCCCCAGTGACAAAGCCAGCTCGAGTGACAATGCCAGCTCGAGTGACGACACCAGCTCGCCTAAAACCTTGTGAGGTCTCTTCAGAGACGGCACGTGTCTGCTCTAACTCCAGACGCCGTTCCGGAAGACGACAGATTCTCATTCCGACTTCACCGCACGTGGCTGCGTCAGACGGTGACAACATGGGCGATGAAGACGATAATGCCTCGTGCGAAGACGACGCAAGCTATGCCCCAGAGATCACCGCAGAGGTGCCTGCGAAAGACATCGACAATGGTACGCTATACTGAATTTGTACTGCATATTATGCTGTATGATATGCTGAACGTTATACTAAATATGGACTAAGCCGAATGTCGTTACTTGTATGTGTCAGTGAAAGGGAAATAAAGGCTCACGGTAACGCGATACTGGCTGACAATGACGACGATTTGAACTTTATGATGAAGATGGAGCTTTATTCGGCGCAATGGAGTCGGGGAATGAAGCAGAAAAGGATGACGTGGATGAACATGATAATGATAAGGAGCAGGCTGGTCAATCGATGGATGCAAATGACAACTAAACGCTTCATGTTCTGCAGTGCAGTGACGGCATCTTGCATTCGGTATGTTGTTTTCGGCTCTACAGAATGTTTATGTAGCATTATGCACAATCTGACTGATTTTACTTTTGTTCTATCCTGTGTATTTTCAGCTTTGAAATTTATTGCGGCAACAAGCAGCATTCCAGTGATGCTCATACGCCAGACATAAAGTCTGTTCCTGCGGCTGTGGTCCGTAACTTGCTGGCTGTCTTTGGATCAAACGCTAAAGTCGAAGGCATACGCCTCATTGTCGTAGATCGATTCTACCGTTCAGTCGCTCTAGCTATCCAGTTGCTACAGATGGGCTTTTACTGCGTTTGTACGATCATGACAAATTGCGTCGGATATTGCAAGAAGGTGATTAAGAAGAAGAAGACGCGACCACAAACTATACCGCGCGGCAGTCACAAACTCGCGAATTCGAAACTTGTACCTAGTAGGGTGGCAATAAGTTGGTGGGACTCGAGGCCTGTGCACTTCTTGTACACCGGTGGGGGCTTGTTCCTAGATGCAGTGGTCCGCCGTGACGACAATGGAGAGCAAGCTGAGGTTCCGTGTCCCCGCGTGATTCAGGACTACCACGCCTTCATGAGCGGCGTGGATGTCCATGGTCAGCTTCGACTACAGCGTACTCCCTTCAAAATGCATTCCGGTTCCAGAAGTATTACAAGTCGCTAGTGTTGGGGCTTATAGACATGGCCATTGTGAATGGGTGCATTATTCATAAAGACTACTACAAGAACAAGATCTCAAAGCCGTTTTCGTACGTGAAGTATTTGAAGAGGCTACACTTACAGCTACTGCAGCTTCAAGAAGTGGACATGTACGAGGGGAGCTTGTTTGGTGCCCAATCAGAGATACGAAACGAGATTGCCCCGCTGATGTCAAACACCAACCGCTCGCCGCTTACGGCTCAGCTTGTGAACGAGTGGCGTGACGAAGGTACCCAAAACAAGCGTCGCCAGCGGACATGCAAGGTCTGTTCTGCTTTGCGTACCAAGCCGTCTCGTGCCACGACAGCGTCATTCTGTGGTGAATGTCGTCAAGATAGCCCGATATTTCTGTGCGTGCGGCCGCGTCGACAGATCCGCGGGGTGGCATTGACATCTTGGGATATTTGGCACCATGAGTGGGAGTGTGGTGCACTCATTCTCGCTGAGTCTACCCAGCCAATTCGCATGCGCAAGACACCCATGCTGGCCCCAACTTCTACGCCTCGGATAAAGAGACGCACTACTCCAGTTTCGAAGCCAAATTCGCAGGTATTATGCGGCATAAGGTGTTAGAATTGGAAGATTAAATGCGCATAATGCAGGAGAGCAAACCCTCTTCTCAATCAAAACCACGTACTCCTCAGTGTGCTTACAAACTTAATATTATAGGGAACGATTTTACGTAAACAGATCGCATGCGCTTATAAAATAGTACCCACGCGGTACATGATGTCGAATAGAAATGATCTAACACCCCCTCTCTATGACTTCGTTTCAGTAGGGGAAGTCAGCTATAAAAAATGGATAAATTGAGTGTTGCCGGAGACGGGGCATATACCGTTTATGTTCACAAATAGAAACGCATATGCCGATTCCAACGACGTTTCTGACTGAAATCATGCTACATAAGCGCCGAAATATGCGTACGCCTCGCCTAACACTACCTTCAAATCCTCTATACCACAACCCTTTTTAAAGTAAACCCTAGATAAATGATTAAGCATATGCTGGATAATTACACCTTTTCCCGCCGGACTGGAGGGGTTAATCGCGAGGTAATGGTGTGAAAATCCGCAATTTAGAAATTGGGCGATTATGACAAATGTGGTCAAATTGCACATTTGATGTGATCAAATCTAAGGAAAAAATTGGTTTGGAAATTGACCGCTAATTTAAAGTGTGCCCTGCAACATTAACAAAAATCACGGAGCGAGAGACAGGTGTGGGACTTAGTCGAGCTAAAGCGAGTGGTTAGCATGTAAGTTCCGTCTGCGAAGTACGCGGGCTTAAACCCAGGATAAACCAAGGCTAACTCCCGATCTGCCCTATAGGATTAATGGCCTGGACGGTTTGGGTTGGGCTTAGCCCGGGTGATAAAATTCCTGCCAATACGTTGATAAGTAGTTACGTTAAGCATTCGATTAAGTATGATTTTAAGCTTAACGTTGCTTTAGCTTACATAACGTTGCGAAAACAGCTGCAGATACTTTATTGTTGAAGGAACGTCATCTTATAATTAAAAAAAATGCAGTTGAAATCCCAAATATTTTGGAAATTTAATTAAGGAGAAAGGCCTTAATATTAGTAACACCTTTAGGTATGGACATCCCTGACCGGATTAATTTCAGGTACTGCGTAACTCGATTTTTGTAATCTCACTCAACATTCGGCTTGGGTTATGGGATCGGCTGGCGGTGGCCCGGGCCACAATAAAGGCCCGGCACCCAGAAAACCTAAGATAATACGTAAGCTAAACGGAAGGTAGCTTTGCAAATGCACATTCAAAATAAAAGTTTTGATCCGTCAAAGCTGGTGGAAGAGAGGTCGCCGGACGGTGTACTCGCACTTGGAGAACCTGTTGCTGTCGCTATGCTCACCGGCGAAAAGAAGGTGAGGATCGATGGACTCGCCAATTGTGTAGAGTATCAACTCCGTCTGCTATCATCCGCTTCAGGTTCTCTATCCTGTACCCGCCTACACCGTACATAGCTCAGATCTCGGCGTTGGGAATGCCTTGTCGAATGAGACTAAGGACCATCCCTTCGGCTTGGTCGTACTCTGACCCTTTCCACTTCGCGTCGAGTGAGCGAAACGTGCTCTGCAGCCGCTTGACTTCGGCTTCGCCATGCCTAGTATATGCTCGCTACAGCGGTGTAGGCTTGTGACATTGTGCAAGATCTCGCTTGGGTTTCGTTTGAGCCGAGCCACCACCGCCACCTGGCATGTCGCCCAACACGTCAGATCTTGCAATGCAGCCCCTAAAAAAATAATTAAGTCAGATTGGCGACCTTTTTTTGCGATGGCCCGGGCCACCGCCAAATAATTCATATGATCGAATCGTCAATAAGAAAATTCTTACAAGTGACAGAGCATTTGTTATACGAAGGTTTCGTCTGACATCATGGTCTACCAGACTGCAACATTGGAATTAGTATCAGAGCAGAGAGACCGACCCTATGTAAGGAGTCCCAGATCGCGCTTAGCCGCTAGATTGGGATTAATGATCAAGATGTTGGGTGCTCGTGCGCTGGGTGAGCAGATAAATGACTATGATACTGACCTTGTTTTGCGGCGAAAGTGTTTGCATTAAAGTTGTGGCAGCTCTAGGTGGAAAAAAGTTTAAAGATGCTGCGGCTGCGAATCAGGCGCGAGAGACACCAAAAGCATACAGTGCGGATAATCAGGTTGAAAACTTTAGGTCTCACGTCTGCAGGTGCATAAAGCGGACTAATATTAAAAACTGTTGTTCAAACACTAATATACCTGTTGGGCCATATTTTGTGTGACCACTTGTGATCGTCATTGAAAATATCTTGGTGGGTCGTTCACCTGAATACCAGTGCTGGAAAATTGGTGATTTGTTTTTTACTGTTGTTTTCATTTAGGGGTTTGAAATCGCCTCTTACTCCGTGTGACGACTGGTGAGAGCACGGCGCAGAGGAACAGCGACGAGGAAGGAGTCGCGTGGCGAGGAGCGAAGCGGAGGAGGGCGGCGAGAGCCCAACGATGGGGACTCGAAGGTAAGGCGTATGAGGCAGTTGATGTGCCTCGAAGACGGTAAATTGGAAAGTTAGATTGAAATGGTTAGTTGTTTGTCGGCTACGAGGAAGTACTTGTTAGCATTCCCTTGGTATCCTATGTAATTGTATGCATTTCACTATACTAGATTCTAAGTAGCCCTTGAGTCGAATCTTGAAGTAGCGTAGCGTAGTAGTGAACCGCGGTTCATTTGAACCGGGTCAGAATCTTCATAGTGAATTCAAATGAAAAAGAATGACTGTCATTGAAGTTCCATGTTTGGCAATACTCGTCCAAACATGGTGATTGCCTTCCGGTCAGGCGTGTGTCTGCCTGGCCGCTCATTGGCAACTTAAGAAGACAGTTGGCAGTCAGCAAAGACAAGTAGGAAGAAAATAGAAGAAAGTAGGACGCAATATGGTACCAACGTCATTGGCCATCGCTTGGCTGTGACGTTGGGGCGTCGTTACCACTCCGCCCGGGCTTGACTTCTCGTGTGACGCATCTGTTAGAAGCTCAGGACAAACGAGAAGACTTCCAGTATGTCGACAACATGGCGGATGTCTTTTTCGAAGCTTCCATGTTGCTTCGTGGATCTAGGCAATCCGTCGCCATGTTCACAAGCCATTCAGGTTTGCGATTGAATTGACGACTTGCGATTAGAAGCTTCTCGATGATGTGCAACGTTGCGCCAGTGTCGTCGTCAATAATCAGTCGTGAGGCCTTTAGGATAGGACGAGTCTTAAAACGCGACGGGTTTTCAACGTAATGACTAAACACGTCCACATTGAGCGTGGAGTTTAGACGACTCATGCTTCGCGGAAGATTCAACTTGGCCACATTCAGGTTAATCATTTTCACAATCTCGAATGGTCCAATCTTGCGAGCAGCGAGCTTAGCTCGTTTCCCATCAATTTTTTTAGTCACATGGGCGGAAGGAATGAGACGTGTATCCAGCATGACTAAGTCTCCTTCCTTGAACGTGATCGATGATCGCTTCTTGTCATAGTACTTCTTCTGACGTTCTTGGGCTTGAAGAAGATGCTTCTTTGCCAAATCAATGATCTCTTGGCGTTTATCTTGGAACGGTTTCGCATATTCAACAATTCCACGCTGAATTGGAGTCATGGTACTGGGATTGCTCAAAGGATTCAACAGATTCCGCTCCTTGCGTCCCGTATCAACTTCAAAGGGTGACATACCGGTAGATGCGCTGACGAGAGTAGCATGCGCATACTCAACCGTTCCGAGATTTCCGACCAATCACGTCCGTGGTACGATATCATGCAGCGTAGAGCGTCTTCCAGAATCAGATTCTGGCGTTCGGTTTGGGCACGATAGGAAGTTGTCATGTGCAGACGAATTCCCATAAGCTTAGCCAAGAATGACCAGAACTTGGAGACGAACTTGGAATCTCGATCGCTGATGATGATAGATGGTAAACCGTGATGGCGAACAACGCAATCAAAGAAGTGATACGCAGTCTTCTGTGCATCATCAGTCCGGTTGCACGCACAATACTTCGGGCGCTTGGACAACTTGTCGACAACAGTCAAGATTGCATCAAAACCATTGGAATCAGGTAATCCAGTGATAACGTCCATAGAGACGACAGACCAGCATTCCGCAGGAATCGGAATGGGAATCATCTTGCCATTCTTGCGAGCATTGCTATGTTTCCAGCGAGTGCAAGTTTCACAACTTTGCACATAATCGCGAACGTCTTGGTCCAAGGTGGGCCAGTGATACCATTGCGAAATGCGAAGGTACGTTCGATGAGCTCCAGGATGAGCAGCAATATTGGAGTCATGGAAGCAAGGGATGATGGAAGTTCGAAGATGATTGTCCCGAGTAAACGGAACACACAAGCGCATCATCGTCTGATACTTGTGGAAAAGATAACCAATTTGTTTGACAAATGGCTGTTCCGGATGCTTAAAACGATCTCCGTAGTCGGGGCAATTGCGATATCCAGCAGCGAATTCTCTGCTAATCGAATCAGACCAACCGAGCGAGCTCCAATTTTGAGCTTGTGGGTCACATTGGTGGCCACAACAAAATTCTCAGCCGCAGTGACGGTACGTGGCGTTTCCACTGGTACATGTCGGTAAGCTTGAGTTAAGGTCGGAACAGGGCGCGTGTAGTAACCAGCAGCAACATCCTCCCCACGAAATTGAGGGCGAGAGGGTGGTCGAACCAAATGTTGGTTAAGACTGCGGTAGCCGGTAATAACGCGTCGATTCGTCAGGTTTCGAGCTGCACGGGTATGGCAGCACGTAGTACACTGATGAAACGAAACCGTATTGATCGCATGCTCTGAAATTTGACGCGACAACGCATCGGCAACCACATTGAGGTGTCCCTTAACGTGATGCCACTTGAACGTAAACTGTGCGAAAAACGTCAAATAGCGAGCTAATTTCGCTGAAACCTTCGGGTGGTGCAAAAACCATTTGTAAGCAGTGTTGTCTGTGTAGATATCAAATTCACGACCATATAGGTAGTGACGCCACTTGTCTAACGCTAATTTAATAGCGAAGAGCTCTTTCTCGTGTGTTAGCCAATTAATCTCGTGAGGACCAAGTTTCTTCGAGAAGAAGGCTATCGGATGATCTTGACCGGAACGAACTTGAGAGATAACGCCACCAACACAGTAGTCAGAGGCATCTGTTGTCACGATGAAACGTTTCTTGTAATCCTGTAACTGCAACACGGGTGCTTCTTGCAGAATGGATTTGATTTCCTCAAACGAACGCGTCTGTTCTGTGGACCCCAGCTCCAGTCATGTTCTTTCTTGACAAGAGAACCAAGAAGCAACGCAATAATGGCGTAATCACGGATAAAGCGACGGTAATAACCTGCGAGATCCAAAAAGCTTTGTACTTGCTGTTGGTTTAGTGGCGTAGGTCACTTTGCAATCGCTTCAGTCTTGCGAGAATCAACAGCAAGTCCTTTGGCAGAAATCGTATGGCCGAGAAACTTAGCTTCGGACCGACCAAAGTGACACTTCGAGAAATGGCAGAACAAATTCTCACGACGTAGAACCTCGAAGAGAGTTTGAAGATGTTCAACATGCTCTTCCAGACTGGTGGAAAAGACACAAATGTCATCCAAGTAGACAACAATGAATCGGTACTTCGCAAAGAGTACCCTCATGAGACGAGACCAAACACCAGGCATACCGGCCAATCCCATAGGAGATACACACCACTGGTAAGCTTCAGTGTGCGTGCGAAAGGCGGTATACTTGCGACTCTTGAGCGCGATACGCATCTGGTGATATCCTTGAGCCAAACCTAGAACTGAAAAGATGACACAACCAGACATCTGATCGAAGAGTTCGTCGATGCGAGGTAGTGGAATCTTTGGAACAATCGACTGCGAGTTCACATAGCGATAGTCGATGACCCAACGTATAGGCAAAGTCGAGTTTCCAGAGCGTACCCACTCAGAGCGAGACAGCTGATGTCCAGAAGTAGGATCTTTCTCTGGAATCCCAAAGATGTTGGACACCCGAGAAGAATCAGAAACTTCATGTTTTTCTCCCTCCATCTTTTCTTTAGCTTCTCTGCAACGAAGAGATCTAGTGCATCCTGCTCAACCTTAGACAGGCGGAGCGGAGCACGGCTACTTGGAACAGCATCAGGTTTCATGTGGAGTTCGAAATCCACACGACGTGAAGGCGGTAAGCCATCCGGTAAAGTTTCCGGAAAGACGTCAGTAAAACGCTTCAATAAGTGAGTGATCGGAACAGGAGTCGACTCACTAACTGGCGTGACCGCACAAATTTTGACCCGGTACACTTCCTTGTACACATGTTTCTTCACGTTAAGTTTAAAGTTAACAGCAGCAATCTCCACATCTGCTAGACAAGCAACCGTTGATGGAGGTGCACAAGACACACTTGAAAACGAAATCTCATGCGAACGCCAATTGATACATGGCTGAAACTTGGTAAACCAAGGTTTTCCCAAGATGACATCATGGTCAGATCCAAGTGACCATTCCATGACTTGAAGTTTGCGGAAACGGTAGCGACCGAATTCAATAGTCGCTTGACCTTTCTTCACCGAGCGCGCTTTCGTAGAAATTCCATCGAACCGAGTGACTTGTGAGACACCAGACGTATCGGTGTTAGCGACTAACCCTGGGCGAACAACATTGCACGTAGCACCACTGTCGAACATGATAACGACAGGTTTCCCATCACAAGTCCCTTGTTTACGAATGAGCTCGTTCTCACGATGCGTGGACGACAAGGTGGACGTGGAAATCTCTTCCACTTCAACAACCTCAACCTCGTCATCGGAACGGGTCATAGACACTCGTTCGGCAGCAGCAGTTGTAGGAAAGGAAGAATTAAAGTTCGCGGCAGATTGCTCGTGACGGTTCTTTCGAGCATACTTCTCCTTGTTCTTCAACTTGAAGCACTGCTCAATGACATGACCGGACTTCTGGCAGTAACGACATCGCTTGTTAGACGACGAAGAAGAAGCAGAACGGCGATTTCTTGTACTCCCTGAGTCAATTTCCATTGGCTCGGGTTCGTTCTCCTGAACACGCATAGGCGTGGCTTGCTTTTGGTGCGAATTGTTGTTGGACTGAGAGCGTGATCGGTCCTGCGAAAAGAACGGTGGACGATAGTTCTTACCGCGGACATGAACGATCGATCAAACTCCAAAGCAATCTTCATTGCTTGCGACACTGTTGTACAGCGACGATATTGCACCTCTTCGCGCGTAGGACTGACTAGTCCACGTGTGAAGCAAGTGATCTTGTCCAACTCACTCATGTCTGTCACTTGCATGATGGCTTCACGGAAGCGAGAGATGTAATCTTCAAAGCTAGAGCAATTGAATTGCTTGAGCGCGTACAATTGATCACGCAAACGCTCTTGCAAATCCGGAGGCACAAATGCATCGGTAAACCGGGCCATAAGGTCCTGTATGTCCTTGATATCACGCTTGTTCAGCTTGTACCAAGCGGCAGGATTTCCTTTAACGTTCGCAGTAGTAATGGCCAAAATTCGAGAACTTTGGTTGTCGTTTTGCCAATCGATGTTTTTGGCGTCAAAGTACTGAGCAAGTCGCTCGAAGTACAGCTCAATAGATTCTCCCATCGTGCCATGAAATTCAGGCAGACGGATACCTTCCACTTTCACTTCACGCTTACTCATGGCTTCAAGCAGTTGTTGCTGCTTGTCAACCACTTCGATGAGTTTCTGCGTGATAGCGTCAGTAGACCATCCTTGAGGATTTAAGGAAGTCATGGTTGATTGTCGAAAAATTCAGCGATGAATTGCCGAAAAGGTAGTCGGGTACAGGTGGACAGCGACGAGGGGTGCAGGTACTGAATTGATCCGGTTCTTATAGACCAGACACTTACAGTACACACGCTATCAACAATAACGCTGATGAAGAATGCGACGTTAGGTACGGGTACTAACTTGATCCGGTTCTTATAGACCAGACGCTTAGTGCAGTACACACGCAAAAATTCAACACGGCAAGCCGCATGAAATGAGGTCGCAACGAAGAAATCCGACGAATGTGGAGACGAACAACGACGACACACGCTCAACGAGCGGCTTTCCACGTGTCGCGTAGCGAGTAGAGAATGAAGAACCCCCTCCCGGACGAAAAACAGCAAGTGCTACCAGATGTGACGACTGGTGAGAGCACGGCGCAGAGGAACAGCGACGAGGAACGAGTCGCGTGGCGAGGAGCGAAGCGGAGGAGGGCGGCAAGAGCCCAACGATGGGGACTCGAAGGTAAAGCGTAGGAGGCAGTTGATGTGCCTCGAAGAAGGTAAATTGGAAAGTTAGATTGAAATGGTTAGTTGTTTGTCGGCTACGAGGAAGTGCTTGTTAGCATTCCCTTGGTATCCTATGTAATTATATGCATTTCACTATACTAGATTCTAAGTAGCCCTTGAGTCGAATCTTGAAGTAGCGTAGCGTAGTAGTGAACCGCGGTTCATTTGACCGGGTCAGAATCTTCATAGTGAATTCAAATGAAAAAGAATGACTGTCATTGAAGTTCCATGTTTGGCAATACTCGTCCAAACATGGTGATTGCCTTCCGGTCAGGCGTGTGTCTGCCTGGCCGCTCACTGGCAACTTAAGAAGACAGTTGGCAGTCAGCAAAGACAAGTAGGAAGAAAATAGAAGAAAGTAAGACGCATTGGTACCAACGTCATGGCCATCGCTCGCTGTGACGGCAGTACTCAATTCCCGTCAATCCGGTGGATCTGAAGATAACACAGCTGGGATGATGGGTTATTCCTCCATAGGATCCTCACTCGATCCACCCGCACATGGTATAGGTGCGTCGTTACACTCCGTCCCAGTCACCCATCGCTCATTTACGCTTTGGAAGCGGGCCAGCACTCGATTGAATTGATGGAGGCGTTTTTCGTCTCATCTAGCGATGGAGGCAAATACACCGATGTATTGGAGTACGAAGACGTCGAAAATGAGCCTACTGATGAAAAATGAGCAGCGCAAGGGCTTCATTCGACGATATAGAAGATGACACGTCCTCTACTGAAGATAACCGGAATAGCGAGGTGCACAACATCAGTACTACGCCTACTTCTACGGATAAAAGCCAAGGTCTCAGTACACCACCACTGGACGAAATCGACGGCCAGAATTCTGACTCTTCGCTCCAGCAATTCGATTGACTTCCCGCTCTGTACCAATGGCTCGGACGACATGGAGGCTATTTACATAAGTCTAGGTTACTATGACACAGAGGAAGACGCTGAGCTGAGGCTTCACCAGCTCAATTAATTTGTGTACACATACGAGACACGATAACTGTGTACGTTTCGTATTGGAGAAGAATACGAGTGCCGATCTCACAAAGACTGTCATTATCGCATTAAACTCACTACGCACGCCGGAGAAACAGGAAATAACTACGAAGTCGTACAAAAGGGTCAGCAAGACGGATACACTGTTCAACACACAGCAAAAGAAATTTCACCGATATTGAAGCTCGAAGTCGTTAATCTTGGTATGACGGCGGGGTGTGTTTGCAATACGTTGCTGTTTAAGTCCCTCAGAAATCCAATGATGCTGGCACTGGTACCAGATACTAAGAACATCGAGAATCATAAAGCGTTTGGATAATTTCTATCGCTGCAGCAAGTAGCCGCAGCCAAGCGAGCGCTTGCGAAAATGGCGCCCTTGATACCACGTGCTAAGTGGTGCTTTGACGATGTACGGCCTCGTTGAATACTAGTCAATTAGTTTATACTGACGCTTATTTTTATTATTATTTACAGATATGCTTTATTCGCTGTGCATTTCGTTGCGCTCGCAAGAACATTTTACATACAGGCTGGATCAGCACGTATGTTATTACTTCTCTTGATTTGTTAGGCAAGCTCAAAAATGGTCTAGCACTGCAGAAAATCCCAATGCGAGGACTACCAGGGCAGCCGCGCTCTCTTTAACGAGGGTTGTAGCGCGATTCGATGTTAATCGGCTCAGTCAATCGATCGGTAGACCTTTGAATTGGCCTGTCGTGCAAGAATTGGACATAAAGATGATGAAAAAACCTACAAAGAGCATCGCGTCGGTCGAATGTCTGGCTGTCGACAATCAGAAACGGAAGGTGTGTACGTGTGGAGCGTCGTCTTGATTCACGGAGACCCGCTGGGATATCAGGTCGAGGGGCTGGCCCACGCGGTTAGGCGGGCATTTGCACTTGCACTCAGTGATACCAGCCATACTTCACTTCGACACAGTACATGTAGTACTGTCATAATACACCTACAATAGCTTAACAGGTCTCCCAATTGTTCACACTAACACTGCTGTTGCTAAGTTCCAATACTGACTTCATGTTCGAGCCGGAGAAAACAGCTTTTCGAATTCCCTTGTCCTAACAAACCGTGCTGGCACTCGGGGAAGCTCTGGATTTGCAAGGGTGTACTTAAGTGTTGTATAATGTACTTGTATATTGCAACGATACTGGAGCTATTACCGCAAAGCTCAACTTGTATTCGAAACAGTCATATGCGCCAGGCCTAAAACCCTTTTAAAACCGATATACTGGATGCTGAACCAGATGTCCTCTATTTCAAGAAATTAAAATCTCAGAATTGCTGGAGCCGTTAGATTAAGGAGGACTGGGAGGGGGTACCTCTTGAGACCTCCTAACGCGCAAGAGGTTTTAAAGAAGACTTCTATGTATTGCGTTCCAGGCGACATTCAGTGGCTGACAGACTCGTGTGTGCCCGCCTTGTACCTTTAAAAGGTGGACGTGAAGCAGCGCTGCGTGAGTGTTCCCTTATCGACTTGAACACTTGTAGGTAAATTAAGAAGTGAGCATTCAAGTTGTAAGCAAAAAAATAGAGGGGTTCGGAGAGCACCGATGAGAACTAATCGTCCTAGTGATCTTATCTGTTTCCGTTCAGCGTAATTCAACGCGAGCAATCCGTTATCTGTTGAAGTCTGCACCACGTCACAGGATTGTGTGGTGCACATAAAGGCAACTTGCTGTGTCATCGAACATTCGGAGTCATTCCAATCTTCTAGAATTCGAGTGTTGCAGTAGGCAGTGCAGGAAGGATGTAGAGAGCTAGTTTAGTTTGATTCTCACTTTTCATTTTACGCTGCATCGGTAACAAGAAACTCAAGTCGTTTTTGGTTATGAGCCCAATAACGCCGTTGGAGTCCAACGACATCTTGCGCGAGGACAACTACTTCCTATGGGAATTCAACTGCCGCATGACGCTCGCGAGGAAGGACCTGCTAGAGCATGTACAAGATCTTACGGGGATGAAGCCAGCAGATGCAGCGAAGCGGGAGACTGCTGAGTGGAAAGCCGCCGACTTTTAGGCGCTGGCTGTGATCTCCAAGCTGTTGAGCCCAGTCTATCAGACGATGATTCGAGAATGTTCGTCTGCTCAAGAAGCGTGCAAGACGCTACGTGATTTTTTTGTCAAGAAGAATTTGCACAACCGAGTGATGCTTCGGAAGCAGCTGCTTGAATTTCAAATGGCCCCAGGATCGGATTTGCTGGATCACCTGTTAAAGGTTGACGACCTCTGTTTACGACTATCTGCTGTTGGTGACGATTTAAGTGATGATGAGAAGTTGGTGATCCTCCTGGGGAGCTTGTCGAGTGAATATGACGCGATGGTGAAGATTATTGAGGCTCATTCGTCGGTAACGTTGATTGATGCGAAAGCGATGTTGCGCCGCGAGTTTGAGACGCTGCGGAAGCGTGACAAGCAAGAGGAAGCGTTTAATGCAGTGTCGCAAGATGCACATGTTGGCAGACAAGGAAACAATGGGCGTAGTAAGTCGCCACAGTCAGGGATTCGTGGTCGTGGTCGAGGTTCCGGTGGTCGAGGTTCCGGTAGTCGGGGAGCCGGTGGTCGACGTGCTGGTGGTCGTGGTGGCGACGGAAGTCAAAGAGGACGTGGGGGTCGCGGAGGCTCAGGTTTCTCGGGTCAGTGTTTTGAGTGTCACCAGGCGTAGTGAATGCCCGCGACTCGCCAATAGTGATAACCGTGATGAATTTGTATTTGCTGCGTCGACGGAAACCTCACCTGCCTGGATTTTGGATAGTGGAGCTAGTTCGCATATGACGCATGATCGTTCTGATTTTTATGGGTTCCGTGCATTGCAAGAACCGACGGATATTGTGGTCGCAAGTGGCCAACGGCTGCGTGCTGTTGGGACTGGAGTGGTTCGTTTTACTGTTGGAAATGGACCTGTGATCAAGGTGACTGAAGTTCTCTATGTGCCTGATTTAGAGAGGCGCTTGCTCTCAATTCCATCTCTTGTGGCAAAAGGAGCAGCGATTAGTTTTGATGGAGATGGCTGTAGCATTCGTTTTGGTGACAAGGTGGTTGCACACGTGAGAAAGTGTGGAAAGTTATTTGTGTTGAGCGTGACATTGATTAAACCCGAAGATGAAGCAGCGAAAATTGCTGCATCTGCGTTGGTGCCTACGGAAGAACTGTGGCATTATCGACTTGGCCATGTATCCAAGAAGAAGCTCGTTCTGGCGTCGCGAGCCGCAAGCGGGATTCCTTCTTTTACGGTGAGTGATGTGACTAGCGGAGAGCCATGCGCTGGGTGCTCGTGTGGAAAAATGACTGTGAATCCGTTCTCAAGACAATCTGGCAGCACAGTGAAGACCCAAGGCTTACTCGATATTGTTCACTCGGATGTCATGGGCCCCATGAAGCCTCTTTCGAAAGGGGGAGCCCGGTACGTGGTGACTTTTGTCGATGACTATTCGAGGTTCGTGCACATTTACCTGATAAAGGCGAAGTCGGAGGTGTTTTCGCGATTTCAAGAGTACAAGCAGTTAGTGGAGACGCAGACTGGTTGCAAGATTCGCTGCCTGAGAAGCGATAATGGTGGAGAATACGTGAACAAGCGCTTTGAGGAACTCTTTGTGGATTACGGTATCGTCCATCAAACATCGACACCGCACACCCCACAGCAAAATGGACTTGCAGAAAGAATGAATCGCACTCTTGTTGAAATGGCCCGGTCAATGGTTTATCATCGCGGTCTCGATCGAGGATGATGGGGCGAAGCGGTATGTACGGCAGCATACATTGTGAACCGTGTTTCTACCACCGCACGGCCACAGAGCACTCCACTTGAAGCTTTCACCGGTGTCAAGCCCGATCTCAGCCATCTCCGCGTATTTGGAGCGAAAGGTTTTGTACACGTTGACAAGTCACGTCGGAGCAAATGGGACGCTAAAGCGCATCGCTGCATTTTCCTCGGGATATGCGCCAGGATCAAAAGCGTATCGAGTCTGGGACTGTGAGGATGAGCGACTAGTGACGACGAGGACGGTTGCACTGGATGAACGCCCAGTTGATAGCTATCACACTGTGATTCACACGACACAACAAGCTTCAATGGTGATTGACGATGATGCAAATGCGTTGCAGCGACAGTCTTCACCTCCTGCTAATACTAATGGTGAGACTGATGTTGACATGGAGGAGGATAATAATGCTACGGTGGATATGGAGGTTGACGACGCGCCGGATATGTCACTTCAAGTGCAGCGTGGCGGACACGAGTTGTCTCGTAGAGGGGGAGATGAAAGACACGCACCGATGCTACCATCACATTCAAGTTCAAGTGTTGTTTCTACTCGTCAACTCGCGCAGCCGTCATCGCTAGAGTGCACCGCGGTAGTACCAACACTATCTCAAGCAGTGCGTCGACCGGATACTTCGTTGAGCGATAATCTGGTATTTGGCCCGACTAGACCACGCCAAGCTCGTATTTCGAATCAGTTCCAACCCCGCCTTCTAGAGGCTGGACCTCCGTCAGCCAGCTCGAGAACACCGTCCAGGTATCCGGCGTTACCCCCGAGCCAAGCCCGGAACAGTCAAGATGATGCTGCGTCGCTACTACTGGAAAATGGAGACAATGAACGTGGAAACGGCTACTCGTCGGATGAAAGTACTGCTGAACCTGACTCTAAACGGCCAAGAATTGATGATGGATACGAAATCGCCCTCTCTGCTGTTGAGTCAGTTCCCAATTCGTTTATGGAGGCGATGAAGTCACCTGATGCCGCCAAGTGGAAGGAGGCTTGCCGTGCTGAAATTCGTGCTCATGCGAGAAACAACACTTGGGACTTGGTGTATCGCCCGCCAGGTGTGCGAGTCATTGGCCATAAGTGGGTGTTTGCACTCAAAAGAGATGAACATGGCAACATTATCCGATACAAGGCGAGACTGGTTGCTCTCGGTTGTTTTCAGACGTTTGGTGTGGATTACACGTCGACCTATTCGCCTGTTGCGAGTTTGAACACTGTACGCATATTTTTGGTGGTTTGTTGCCAGCTTGGTTTCGTGGTGAAGCAATACGATGTGGAGACAGCATTCTTAAACGGCAATCTAGAAGAGGTAGTGTACATGGTGCCACCGGAAGGGATTCGAGTTCAAGATGGCATGGTATGTCGTTTACGTCGCAGCCTTTACGGCTTAAAACAGGCAGCAGCAGTTTGGCACAAGACGATTCGTCAAGTGTTTCTCGCAATGGAATTCAAGCAGTGCAAATCAGAGCCGTGTCTTTTTGTTCGTGTTGGCTCACACGGTCCGGTGTTTGTCGTTTTGTACGTGGACGATCTGCTTATTGGTTGTGCTAAAGCAGAGGAGGCGTCAAGTATTGCTGCGAATTTAAGTACGCATTTCCGGCTGAAGTTGTAGTGGGCCACGCCATTACATAAGTAGGTAGATTTATATTACAAAAGTAGGTGCAGTAGCACACGGCTAGCGTGTGCTGAACTGCCGTCATCCTATTGGTTGATATATGGGGAGCCAGACCCATTATCAGCCAATAAGGGTTTGACGTGTATTTGAGTGGTCAGGGCAAGCTGCCCTGGACCTAAATAAAAACAGAGTTGATATTCCTTCAGACTAAGCACTTGGTTTCACTATCGCGGAACTTGCACGCTTCCTCATTATTACGTGTAAGCTAGTAACGGACACCCTAGGCTCGTTACACCTGGTAGCACTTTGTAGTCCTTCCCATGACCAAGTTCACAATGAGCCAAGGCCAGACGTCTGAAGCTTCAGGGCCAACCCTGGAGCATGCTGCTTTCCCTCATCTCACTCGTGTCGAGTGGGAAGCCTTTCACCGCCTTGCGGCGGTGTCCGGTGAGGCTGTTGTCGCGTCGCTGCTGAGCTCAGCGACTCCCGATCAACAACGTCAAGCAGCTCAAGAGTTCATGGAACGCGAGCTCGCCGACGCGAATCGGCGAGCGACAACTCCCTCGCGTTCCTCGAGGAATGACATTGTCAAGCTGGAAACGTCAACCTACTCCGGTGAAGGAGCGAATCGCCTTCCGTTGAATCGCTGGTTTCGCGAAGTCGACATCGCTATCGCCTCGAGGATGATCGAGGCGCAAGGAGCGAAAGTTAACTTCTTACTTTCCCGACTGGCCGGGAAAGCCAAGGAGTGGGCACTCGGCAAACTGGTCGTAAACAACGATGCGTTCTCCACCCTGGAGGCCCTCCAGAGTGATCTTCGTCTCGCCTTCGAGCCTCCACAAGACGAGTCCCGAGTGCGCGCAGAGTTCTTCGCTCTGCGACAAGGCAAGATGACCATGCGCGACTACGTCCAGAAGACACGCCACCTCGCGTCCTGCATCGTCACCAATCCGATTGACATGGCATCTCAAGTCCACGTCTTCGTGTTCGGCATGCGTGAAGGCATGACGCGATACTGTCTGACTCGAGCGGAACCCTCCTCACTCGAGGAGGCATTCGCTCTCGCACTTTGTGAAGACTACGTGGTGGCGGCGTCGTACGCGCGAACAATGTCCGCGGAAGATCAAGCGTCAGCTCCGGTGCCGATGGAGATCGACGCGATTGACGCGTCGAACAACCGCCGTCGTGCAGTCCCTCGCACGAATGGTGGTCGTCCCAGTCGATCCCTCACTTGCTTCCGCTGTCGGAAGGTTGGACATCGCGCGGCTGAGTGCCGCGCGCCCGCGCCAGTGCTCACGCATATTGTCGATGCCTCTCCTACCGATCAGCCAAAAAACGGTCAGGGCCAGTAGGTGCGGGGCGCCCTACTGGCTGGAATGGAGGTCCGGGTCCCCCGGTGGCAACCCAACCTTCTAGCCCTCGCGTGCTACACGCACACTTCAATGCCACCACAGCGTCGGGCGACTCAAGACTGATCATCATCAGCCTCCATGTCGCCGGCGCCCGACGTCCACTACGCGCGCTTGTGGACTCAGGAGCGACAAACAACTTCTTCCGTGAGTCGTGTTTGTCGACGCTACCCAGCGAAATCGCTGTCCGCAACGGTCGCGGACAGGTTGTAGTCAAGCTTGCTGACGGAAAGCCGCGCCACGTCGCGCGGCGCGAGATTACGTTGCCGTACACTTTCGACGGCTTTCGCAGCAATGACGACTTCCTCGTGAATGAGATGAACTTCGCATTCGATTGCATCCTGGGCATCCCGTGGTTGTCACGGTTTCAACCAGAGATTGACTGGTTGGCCCGCTCGGTTAAACACCGCAGCGGTTTCGACGTGAGCGAGGTGTTCACCCACCTCCTGGTTGCCCAGAAGGACTGGCCCCACGTCACCGTCGTGGACCGGTCGTCCACGACGCAGGCTGGACACAGAGTGAGCGATGGCCCTCTCTGCACGGCTTGCGCAGTGCTGTTGCACGAAGGCTCCTCGCCGCGAGACGAGGGCAAGAACACGATGGCGGTCGAGCAGGGGCTCCCGCAATACGAGCAAGCGGTCGAGCATGGGTTCCCGCAGCGCACAACTGCGGTCGAGCATGGGTTCCCGCGGCGCACCACAGCGGTCGAGCATGAGTTCCCGCAGCACAATATGGCGGTCGAGCATGGGTTCCCGCAATGCAACACGGCGGTCGAGCAGTCGAGGCTCCCGTCACCCGAGCCGGTGGTCGAGCAGTTGGAGCTCCCGCCGAACGACCACGCGGTCAAGCAGTGGCCCCCGCGTGTGACCGGCACAGTCGAGAGTGAGCTTCAGTGCCTAGAGCGGGGTGATACATCGGCCAGCGAGAGCGATTCTTCCTCCTCGAGTACACACTCGAGGCGTCGGGCAAAGAAGTCGAAGCGCCGTCATTTGAAACCACGACGTGAAACTGCACCGAACGGCATCTCACGGACGGAGTCGGTCTGTGTCATTGAGCACGTGGACGACGGCATGGGCCGTCAGCGCACCGTCGATCTTGTGTGTCCACCTCGCGACGCTCAATCGATCACCCGGCTTCCAGGTCTCTCTGGAAGAACTTCCTTCGTGGTCTCAAGGTTGGTGAGGTTGAGCAGGTCTGCCTGATCACAGACACTTCGTCTACGCCACTCGAAGGGAACACCGTCAGTGATGACGACGGATCCACCCGTCCCAAGAGCGCCGAACCGAAGTCCGCTCGCGAGGAGCGATTCGCAGCGCAGTCCTGGGAGTCCTTGCGCGAGTCTGGGAATCCAGTGTACGAGACCGTCCGCGAATACGCGGACGTCTTTCCCGATAAGATTCCAGCCGAACTGCCTGCCGATCGAGGCGTCCGCCACGGGATCGATCTCGCGCCCGGTTCGAAGTACTGTGTGACGCGGCAGTGGCCGCTGCCGCGAGACCAAGTCAAGGCCATCGACGACTTCTTCGAGAATCGCCGTAAAGCGGGTCACGTGCGTGAGAGTGTCTCTCCACATTCGAGCCCAACGTTCTGTGTGAAGAAGGCCACAGGCGGATGGCGCATCGTTCATGCCTTTAACAAGTTGAATGACGCGACCATTCCCGCGCAAACCCCAATTCCCCGGAAGGACATGGTGCTCGACACCATGGCGGGCAGTGTCGTCTTCAGCGCCATCGACTTGACCGATGGATTCTATCAGATCTTGATGAGACCGAGCGACATCCCCCTGACAGCGGTCAGCACCCCCAGCGGTATGCTCTGGGGAGTGGCTTTGTGATGCCACAAGGCTTGAAGAATGCTCCCGCCACGCTCAATCGTATGGTCTCCCATGTGCTGCTTCCGCTTCGAGACTTCGCACCGAGCTACTTCCACGACATCTTCGTGCACAGCCGCGCTGAGGATGGTCTCAGCGCGATAGAAGTCCACTTGAGGCACTTAAAACAGGTCTTCCAAGTGATGCGCGAGAACAAGTTGTACGCGAACCTGAAGAAGTGTATCTTCTGCGCGCCGGAGATTCCGGTGCTGGGCTGCTTCGTGGGCAAGGACGGCGTTCGCGCCGACCCGGAGAAGGTGTCCTCTATCTGCGCATGGCCAACACCAAAGAACCCCACTGAGTTGCGTCAGTGGTTGGGGCTAGCAAAATATCTCCACAAGTACACGAAGAATTACGCCGGATTGATCCAGCCCCTCTCATCACTCCTGAAGAAAGATGCCACATGGGTCTGGTCACCCGCGCACCAAGCCGCCTTCGACTCAGTGAAGAAGAGCCTTGCTGAGGCGCCGATCCTAGCTCTCCCCGACGACTCGAAACCATATCACGTCGTTTGCGACGCGAGCGACTTTGCCATCGGCTGTGCGCTGATGCAGTTTGACGACGAAGGACGTGAACGGGTCGTCAGCTATCAGTCTCGACAGATGAAGCCAGCGGAGCGCAACTATCCTGTCCACGAAAAGGAGCTTCTCGCGATGCGCTACGCTCTGATTAAATTCAGAGTGTACTTACTCGGCGAGCAAACCTTCGCAGTGTACCGAGTACGCATCGCTAAGGACAGCGATGAAGAGCCCTCATCTTTCCCAGCGAATGGCTCGCTGGTTGTCGTTCTTCTCCGAATAAAATTTCGTGGTTCACTACAAACCCGGCAAGAACAACATCCTTGCAGATGCTCTGTCTCGTCGTCCAGATTACGACCCACGCGATTCGCTGGGTCGACAACCGCTGGATGATGAAGACGACGAAGACAACTGTGCTATGTGCTTAGCGTCGGGATTGAACCTGACGTGCTTGTCTTCAGAAACCCCACTCCGCGACGAAATCCTGACTGCGTATGAATTCGATCCGGTCTATTCGAGTATTCTGGAACATCTCCGCTCGCCCAGTGAAAAAGACACTGAGTGCTTTGCCCCGCTCCACACGCCATCAGATCGATAGGTATCGGATTGAAGACGGGCTGTTAACGTACAGCATCGATCGCTTCGATGCTTCGCGTGTAGTGGTTCCCAACGATCCTGACTTGCGCTCGCGGATCATCCACGAGTTCCACGATATCCCCCTTGGCGCTCACTTGGGCCGTGAGAAGACATTCGCCGCAGTGTCGCGCGACTTTTACTGGCCCCACATGTATAAGTGGGTGCGCAAGTGGGTGAGGACCTGCGAGATCTGCCAACGCGTGAAACCGTCCGCGTCATCGCAGGCTCCCCTGCGTCCCTTACCAGTGGCCACCGAGGCATGACGCTCGGTGTCGAAGGACTTCGTCTTTGGCCTCCCACCCGACTCCACCGGGCGCTCCGGTGTCCTGGTATTCGTCGACAGGTTCAGCAAGATGGTTCACCTCATCCCGGTCCCGGATACGATCACCGCGGCGGATACCGCGGTGCACTTCGTGGATGCAGTCTTCCGTCATCATGGCATGCCCGAGTCCATTGTTTCGGACTGCGATCCGCTTCACGTCAGCTTTCTGGACGAAGCTCTTCGAGCTATCAGTGACAAAGCTGCTGATGTCGACGGCCGCTCAGCCGGAGACGGATGGCCAAACCGAGCGAGTTAATCGCGTCCTTGAGGACGTACTTCGCAGCTATGCGACGTCTTTTACGAGCTGGAGCTCGTTCCTTCCGCTTGCTGAGTTCGCGCTGAACAACGCGGTTCACGCGTCGACTGGCTTGACTCCTTTCTTCGTCAACAACGCTCGGCACCCTCGCGTTCCAGCTCTCCTCGCCGTGTGGCTCCACTCGGGGTGGGGGTGAAAGAGGCGACAACCACTTTGTGACAACTCCGGTTTTGAACCAACAACCGGTTACCATACCGGTTGCCGACAAGCCTTCTACGCCAACACCGGTAATGGACCCTCAACCGGTTTCCATACCGGTTGCCGACTCCCCCTCGAGTGCAGCCTCATCTTCAGCGACTGTTAACGCAGTGACACACGCCCAGGCCAGGAAGGCCCTGACGACTCCCCGCGACGCAGTGTCCTCTCTCGCCTCGTGGACGAATCGTGCCCTGATCAGTCCTGGCACCGCTAACGCGGTGTCTCCATCAGCGAACTACGCGCCAAAGCAACCGGCACATCCGGCTGATAACACCGCTGTCTCAGACTTCCTCCTCCAGCGCCAAACCGTCACCCGATACGTCCGCGACGCGCTGCAGACGGCGGTCGACAAGCAGAAGGAAAACGCGGACAAGCGCGGCCGCAAACACACAGTAAAGTTCGCGACAGGAGATCGAGTGCTCCTGTCGACTTCAGGAATCAGAGACTCTGCCGTCACCAACCTCGGCGCGAGTAAACTCGCACCGCGCTTTATTGGGCCATTTACGGTGACTAAGGTTATTAACGAGGCTTACACACTGGATATCCCCACGTCGCTGCGACTACATCCGACGTTCTACGTCGCACGACTCAAGCAATACCTGCCCGCTACGATTCCTTCTTCGACTCAGTCTCCTGAGCCGCCGGCGCATATAGCGGCCGCCCCGCCCGACGCGCGCGCCGAGCCATCGCGCCATTCACACCAGGCGCCTGCTCCACCGTCCCGCTCTGCAGACTACCATGTACCGCGCGCTCAAGAAGCCTCACGCGCGCCAAGAGTTCCCGATTCGACTGACGAGTCTCAGTCGCAGTCCTCACGGCCTTTGCAGCCGCGTCCTGGGCCTCCTACGCCTCCTGATACGCCGTCCAGAAGCTCCTTGCGAGATCTTCCTCGCGGCTCCCAACCAGAACGTCAGTCGTATCAGCGGGACGGTCCCCCGCCGATTGTCGACTCAGCTGGCGAGATCCGCTGGATAGTCGAGAAGATTGTCGATCACAAAGACCCGCCCCGTCGGTCGGGGCAGCGCCATGTGTCCACCAGTCGCACGGCTCCCGCCGCGCGCCGCTATAGGGTACGATGGCCTGGCTTTCCGGCGGACCAAGATACGTGAGAGCCCCGCGCGAATCTCCTTCGCGATGTCCCGGATGTGATCCAAGAGTACGACTCCAGTCCTCCTGCGCCGGAGAGATCCGCGGATAATCACGCGGCGGCCGAGAACGAGATCTCCAGTCTGCACGACCACGCGAACGTGATCGAGAACGACGCTGCTGGCGATCGCGCGAGCGCGACCGAGAACGACGACCCGAGTTCTCGTAATCCCAACGGAGCGGCGGAGATGCGCTTCGTCGAGATGAGTGTCGGCGCGAGCCGGCGCGACCAGCGGCGCTGGCCTTTTCGGACAGCGAGCGACGGTAACGCTGGATCCAGGCATTCTCGCGATCACTGAGCGGATGCTCGGCGACATGGGCTCTCCACTCGTCCGTAGTCGGACACACCTCCTGCAGCCTTCAGCAACTCGCACGTAGCAGATGCGGTCGTCGGCGTTCCAAGCGCTGTCGCAGATTCGTACGCGCAGCTCGCCCAAGGAATGGCCCCCGATGATTTCTTCCCGGTATGCGATCCAGTCGACGAGATTCTTTTCCTGCGCTTGCGTCCGGTTCCAGCGCCGGATGAAGGCGCACCACGACTCCTGTAGCGCACTGTGGTCGACGCCGTCCACCGGCTTCTGGCGCAGCGCACGAAAACGCCGGAAGAGGTCCTTCATCTTGTCCAGAGACTCCGGATCTTGCGCTCCGGAGATGTCATACAGGGCCCGGGGTCTCAGCGCCTCGTCCATCACGTGGGTGCCGCGTGCCGCGGTCGTCGCGCTCGTCAGCGACGTCGCCGTCGCTGGAATCTGCTGCTGTTGCTGTTCCATCGTCCGCTCCTGTTGTCTGCTGTGCAAGTCGTGTTGTACTTCTCCTGCGTGGCGCAGGATCTGTCTCGTCCCCGCCTCGTTTGTTCCTGTTGGCCACGATTTTCTTCTCGTTTCCCTTTTGATTGATTTGTTCCCCGCCCGTCGCTTATGTTGCGTAAGTGCAACTTTAAGAGGGGGGTGATGTAGTGGGCCACGCCATTACATAAGTAGGTAGATTTATATTACAAAAGTAGGTGCAGCAGCACACGGCTAGCGTGTGCTGAACTGCCGTCATCCTATTGGTTGATATATGGGGAGCCAGACCCATTATCAGCCAATAAGGGTTTGACGTGTATTTGAGTGGTCAGGGCAAGCTGCCCTGGACCTAAATAAAAACAGAGTTGATATTCCTTCAGACTAAGCACTTGGTTTCACTATCGCGGAACTTGCACGCTTCCTCATTATTACGTGTAAGCTAGTAACGGACACCCTAGGCCCGTTACAGAAGTCACTAGGAGATGCAAAATACATCCTTGGGATGGCGCTTCACTATGACCTAAAGAAGGGGGAGCTGTTCGTGGGCCAGTCGCAGTATATTTTGCGGATGCTTGAGCGTTTTGGGCAAGCGAGTGCATACCCAGTTCGAAACCCAAGTGTAGTCGGTCAGGACTTACGTGCCAGTGACGAACACCCTCGTTTGGACTCAAAAACCCCGTATCGGGAGCTTGTCGGCTCGTTACTATACGTTGCAAATGCAACTAGACCCGATATTTGCATCGCTGTCAGTATTCTTTCTCAACATCTTGAAAATCCGTGCGAAATGCACTGGAGAGCTGCGGTGCGAGTGCTGCGTTACCTCAAGGGGACCTCTTATACTGGAATCAAGTACATGCGTGCTACCGAGTTTAAAATGGTCGCATTTAGCGATGCTGACTGGGGCAGCGATTTAGCTACGCGCCGTTCAACTTCTGGAGTGCTAGTTCAAATTTGTGGTGGACCAGTTTTGTTCAAGGCCAAGAGACAAGCTACAGTCGCACTGTCATCAGCTGAGGCTGAGTATATGGCAGTCGCCGTCACGGTTCAAGAGGTGTTATGGGCGCGGCAGCTACTGACAGAGATGACAGTCAAGATCCATAGCGCTACGACGGTGCTAGTTGACAACAAGGCTGCTATAAGCATGGCTACCAACAGCGGGTACACTCCTCGTGCCAAACACATTGATCTTCGTGTACACTTCGTCCGTGATCACGTTCAAAAGCAGACAATTAAGTTCGAGCACGTGCCATCCAAGCTCCAGCTGGCCGACTACATGACGAAGCCCCTACCGACTCCTCAGTTTATTGCTCTCGTGAGATCGAGCGGAGTTGTGAACAACCAAGTGAAAGAAGAGCAAGTTGAGGGGGAGTGTTGAAGTCTGCACCACGTCACAGGATTGTGTGGTGCACATAAAGGCAACTTGCTGTGTCATCAACCATTCGGAGTCATTCCAATCTTCTAGAATTCGAGTGTTGCAGTAGGCAGTGCAGGAAGGATGTAGAGAGCTAGTTTAGTTTGATTCTCACTTTTCATTTCACGCTGCATCGGTAACAAGAAACTCAAGTCGTTTTTTTATCTGTGCAACGAACCCGGAATGGGTAACAGTGAGCGGTGTCCAGTGTGCTGAGAAATCATCCAAGACAAGTATGAATGGGCGATTATGTTGGTGTCTAAACTTGAAGTGGTAAAATAGCCCGGCGATCACACCATTTTGTCGTTTAGAAAAACGTTAAGTACGCTACACCGTGTATTATCTCTTAGAAAATCTATCTTACAATTTAAAAATATTAGCAACCAGAAGTGATAAACTAATGCATGTTAATTGGGGATACACAGGCTCATGAAATTATCATGATCTTAAAAATTGATAGCTTTGAAGTGTATCAACACGATAAATCTGCATGCAATCACCCCCACGTAGACTTTCACACCCATTGTGTCACCAATGGTCGTTTTGTAGGATTTAATGCTCCCCCCTGATGTGTGTGAGCGAATGTGGTACACGTGAATTGCAACCGATTCGATGCAACAGCTGACATATGTTGTTTCATCGACGTATGTATTATGCGCAGTTTTGTCATTGTAGTGCCGCATGCGTCGGAGTGAAAAGCGGCGTGGAGGTTATAAACTGTGGTGATGAAGTCGGGGAAACATCTTTGCAACCGCGTAACGATCGAGGGAGAACTCGAATCACGAAGTGGTAGCTCGCGTCAAGATCGCTTCTTTCTCCGAATGCTCGTCGCGTATCCCTTCGTAGTGTGACGGCCCTACGTATGGCCGTGGTCGTCGCTTTCTCTGTGTGTGGCAACATATTTCTAGCGTGTTTTACATACCGTATTGATGCTTATATGGCATGCACCACTGATGTTCTGATACGCTGGGCTAAAACGTGATGGGTAAAATGCTTCGTGAAAGATAAGTTCGTATTCCCAGCCAAGTTGAGGACGATCAAGCTAGCGCTAACATGCTACACTTTAGTTGTAGAAATTCTGCACCTGGACCATGGTGTTTATGTAAAGTACAATCGAAGATACAAGTGAAAATTTCACACCGCGATCGCTTCATTATCTAACGAACACATTAAAATAAATACCTGTAGAACATTATAACACGAGAAGTAAGCATCGGTAGGGCAGCATGCTAGCTCTTGGTAGTTTTGCGGGATTAGCAATAGTAGCAGAATAGTACGACCGGCTTAAGCTGATATCATATTAGAATGTAATATTACTACATAATACCAACATCAAAATTTGCAATACTCACAGTAGAGGACATCGTAATTTCGATTTGGGTAAGGGATGTCGCTCATATGAGTGCATGTTATGACCATCGCTGTGGTCGAGGTGGACGGAGTTACAAGCGATATCGTCTTCCGATATGAAATGATTGCAACCTATTGATGGCGTTTTGTATGTAAAAGATGCTCTAGTTTAAGAATTCAGACCTCCGTTCAGATCGTTGTAGCAACTCTGGATTAAAATCCAGAGAACAACAGGTTTTCCTACACAAATATTACGTAACAGGTCGGTCAGTGTACTAGCAACAGAAATTAATTAGCTACCCACATAAAGTCTAATATTCGTGTACTTTGGGCCGAAGGATCCTTTTGTCCTAGTTTTGACATGTGAGTTACAATGTCTCTCTGCGTGAGAAAAAAAAGTAAACAGTAAACTATTGTGAAAACGATTGTTGGTTATCTGTCGCTGGCTTTGTTACAAGCTACAAAGTTTGTTGTAATAATTTAAAAACGTTGCTTCTCAAATTTTATATATCTCAGAGCTTCCTGCACGACTCGTTTATACGAACCCATTTGTACAACAATGGCATTTCAGCAAGAGAGTGGCTAAATTGCCCGACTGTTAATCTTCCCCTTCAAATCATCGATGCGCTCCCATCCGTAAGATGTAAAGTGAATCTACCGTGTATACCGTTTGTCCAAACCAGTCTGGCAGCCACTAAATTTCGAACGGGAGAACCGGGGAGCGATCGCGAGGGGGAATGGATATCCGCGTCCTTGCCGTCCAGAAGAGGTCGCTAACTGGGGCTGTCGCGCGCGAGATCGACGAGAGCGACAGCAGCGAGCCTGAGCCGCCCCGAGAAGACTCCCAGGATGACGTCTGGCTCCCAACACTCACTGCGGGCGATGCTTGGTCGGGTGATGGAGAGTTTTCCGAGGCTTTCAGTGTGTCGGATATGCCCGATTCAACCAGCAGGACTAGCGAAGGTGGCCTTCCCTACAGACGTAGTGGCGTTACCACTTAACAAGGCGGACTTCGCATCGTGGGGGGCCTTTGACGAGTACCTGGCTGCGAATGAAGCACAAACGTTACAGGTATGCGAGATTTGATTGAATGACCGGATGTCTGACCCCGCTGTCTCACTAATGTTTGTGCTATCTGTCTTGTAGATAGATATTCAGGGTACGCTCTAATAACCAGCGTGGCAGAGCGCAATGCCAGGATTGACAAGTCGCAGTCAAAAGCAGCTGAAGTATCAGCTTCGTGGAAGCCGTATTCGTGGACGTTCGTGTGTGTACGCACTCGGGGAAGTACAAGTATGTTCCTACGAAGCCGCCACGCCAAGAGACTCAGGCAAAGGGCTGCAAGGCGCATGAGTTTGGAGTCGGGATTGGTCGGGGTCAGTCGGGGCCAGTTCACTGACTGGCAATGGTTATATATGGTCCACAGATTAATGTCTGCGTCCAGGTAGTAGATCAAAAGAAGACGACGTTTGCTGTGCAGATCACCCGTTGCCGACTAGAACATAATCATCGTCTGACAAGCAAGGCTTTCTCTTCACATCCATCGAAACGCGTCATGCTTGACGAGTCAACGCTAATGACAGTCGATCTGCTGCGCAAAAAGGGTATCAAGAAGTCTGGTATCATCAGCTACCTAATATAGCACACAGACAGTAACCCCACTCCGAAAAACTTGCAAAACCTCGTCCAATAACAGGAGGTTCACGAACAACGGGATGAGCCGTCAAGCACTGACACGAGGCTTAACAAGTGGATGAAGCAATTCGGTGATGTGCCTAAGAACGTTGGTCGAGTGTTCTTGGACGACGTTGATAGCAAGGTACAATGATGCTTTTGTAGGGTCTAACGTCAATTGATGAGGTTAACATTTGTTGTTTTTGTGTGCTATTGAATACACAGAAATTGGCGACATGCATCACATTACAAACAAAGTATATGAAAACACATTCGACCAATTTCCTGATGTTTTGAAGATTGACGCAACGCACGGGACAAACCTGTCTAAGTATAATTTTTTTTCGTTCATGGCACACGATACGTTCGGCAAGGGCCAGTTTTTGCAGCACGCGCAGCTTCAAAATGAGCGATACGAAACCCTATTGACAGCGATAGAGGGGTGTTCAAAGCAAACAATCCTGTGTGGTCAAGACTTCAATGTGTGCTGGTGGACAAGGATTTCACAGAGCTGTCCGTTCTTCAAAAGCATTTCCTGGGGTGACAATCTTACTTTGCCAAAATCACGTGCTGAAATACCTGCGGGAACAGATTGCTTCAGCTGACTACGGATTTTCGAGGTCTCCGAAGAGCATGAGCTTACTTGTCTACGCAAAAGCGGAAGCAGAGTACGATAAATACCTCCAGTACATGGTGCATCTTGCGTCTTTTAGCTATGCTGCTCCAGTTGCTAAACTTCAATCTGGTACCGTAGTCGGTGTGGCGCCGAGCTCAGTCGGTGTGGAGTCGGGCTCAGTCGGTGTGGAGTCGGGATCAGTCGGTGTGGAGTCGGGATCAGTCGGTGTGGAGTCAGAGGTCGCAGATCATGGATTGGAAGATAGCGCTGCTCGTGTTGATGAACATCCCTTTGTGAAGTACTTTCGAAAGAATTGGGACAGCTGCCGTGAGCTTTGGTGTGCACATAAGCGCCAGAATACCGCCACACTCGGCAATAAGACCAACAACCTACAGACGAATTTGCTGTCAGAGATGCAATCAATCCCTCTTTTGTCTGCAAAGGTACGCTGCCAAAATCATACCATTGACTACAACACTTTCATACTTAACGTTGTGTTTGACAAGCAGGCAGAAATCCTAGATCTCGTCGGAAAAAAGCAGCTAAGCGACGATACAATAAATATCGTCATAGCTAAGCTGCTTGGAGAACGAAACGATGTGGTCATCGTGGATACAGGTGTTATCGGCTCCATTGACAATAAAGAAAGCCCTGTCAATACCTAGCCTTCGCAACCATGTTCGCGGGCAAGACGAGCAAGAAAATTCTGATCCCTATATGCTGTGGCAACAAGCATTGGTGCTGCGTAATGGTGAACTTGCATCCGCCTGATGTGTGCATTTATGACCCAATGGGCTCGAGCTATGTCGTTACAGTCCGAGCGATCGCAGAAAATCTGATAATGCAGCTGCCAAATTACGCACCAAGGAAATATCGAGTACACCACTACCAGGGCGATCTAGGTGTTCAAGTAGATTCATACAACTGTGGTATGTATGCTCTGCTAGTGTTTGAGCTGTTCGCTGGTGCCCAAGGTATGTGCATGTTGACAAGAAGGTGTTACATATGAATATGTGTCTATAGTTAACTCCTTCAACAGGTTGATTTTGATTCTGCCCTTACCAGTCCACTGAGATCTCCTCAATAAAGCTCGTCATGCATGGTGTCGGCCGCACTTGCGCGCTCAAAACACGAAGTCTTCACATTCGGATATACGTATACTTGCTCAACTGACTCTATTTGTGTCGGGCATGGTCGGGCATTGGTCGGGTACCGTCCGGCAGCAATAGCCTGTCTCTTCCACTCCAGTCGGGCTAAATAGCAAGTGCATTTCAGCAATATTGTTTTTCGCTTTCTCGCTTCACTCCAGGGTCTATGTTCTACCACAACACTGCGGTAGGACAATGTTCTACGCTCCGCAGGCAGGGAATGCCAATAAGCAATCTGAAAATGCTACGTGAGGAAACAAGCTGGTACATGTATTTCCAAGTAAGTCGAAGACGATCTAGTAAAGTAGGAGATCTCGTAGCTAGTTAAACAGTAAACTAAACTGATGAAACTTTGTAAATATTCACGCCGCATTTTAGGGACACAATTATTACAGCGTAATATAGCAGGGCTATAGTAGCTAATTGCAAATAGGGTCACTACTAAGACACTGAGTAGCATGTTTTCGTTGGGGAGTATTGATGTCACTTAGGTTCTCTGTCTAGCGATTTCCTATACCCGGTACGGAGCCGCCATCGCTCAACCGGCCTCTTGCTGGTGGTTGGTGGCGACCTGGGAATCCTGACCGTCCCCATCCCTTCCCCCCTAGTAGGGGGACGTGTAATTGCGTGGGTATTGCGTCACCAGTAAAATGTTTTCAACGCTGAGCTTAGTCTCCATTGTCATGTGTGCCAAAGGATCAGGGGTCCGCATATGGTTATGGACTATTGATGGGGAGGGCCAAATCCCAGCTCCATCCCATAATCATTGATCTGCACTATTTACACAACAGAAAGTGTGGTGGAGAGGCCTCATCGACGATTACCAATAGAACACATTTTCAATGCACTGTTATCGGTATGTCATATGTGATATTATTACGCTGTTGTTAATGAATAAAAGACCCTAAGCGCAACTGGAGATACAGATTTGTACCTTTCACTTGTGCGTTGTATTGACTTCTATGGGTTTCGTCCCATTTTGCGCAATTCCATACATAAAGGCCATAAATTATGGCCATCCTTTTGGTCATACCATTGGTGTTTACGTACCCCTGTAAAGGATCTGACATCTGGTTCTGTGCCCGCAGGTGGCGGCTCCATTGGACAATGTTGAGTCTGCCGGCGAGCTCTGTTCCGCCAGAAGTAGTCTCGAAGATGTTTTGCCGCTGACAGCTTCCTCTGCTTTTCTGTTGTCTAATAAATCGTCGCACAGTCTCTGGTTCATACTTTCCTGCAACGCACGCCTTGAGGCCCATGAAGAGACCTTAGTTTTCCGCCATGTTGTTCGTGGGCTTGGTGCTTGCGGATTGACTCGACTCAGCAAATATGTGCTGTGGCTGGTTCCATCGCGATCCGAACCACAATTGCTCCACTGTCACCTGTTCCGGGGTTACCTCTGGAGCCACCATCGGAAAAGAGCAAGTGCGTTCTAAGCGTCCCAGTTAGGCTTGAAGAACACTTTTCTGGCATGTACGAGTGCATGTGAGGTTTGGTATGCAGATTGACGGTGTCATATGCTGGAGACTCGTACATAGGGATGACCTTTTAAATTGAGCTGTAATATTGTTGAGCTTGTCGTAACCCAAACGGCCCAATTCTAGAACTTTCAAATTGGTAACTACGATCCTGCATGATCACTATTGTATATCACAATCACGTCACGAAGCTCTAGAATTCAATCATCGGATCTAGGGATATGCCTCTGGGAGAGACATCGTAGTTTATGAGTAGTTGTAACACTTGTTAGTTTATCAGTCTCCAATTTTCCAAACGAAGCATACGACAGAGCTTGTCAAAGTGACTTACCCGCCACCTCCAGCACGCGTGTAACTATAAGGCTGTTCCTAATCACCAGCAGCTCTCAAATAGAGTCTGTTGTGTCACTGGTTCTTTCAGAGTGAAATCAAAAGTCAGCTTGTTATGGTTGTCAGCAGCTTATCTTTAGTATCGCTATTTCCCCTCTGCTCTCCTCTTAACGATGTTTTTAAGAACTTGCCCTTTGCATTCTTCTATAGTCCTACTTACACAAGGCAGCCACCCCTCAAGTCGGCTAACATCAACTTGGCACAACATTTCCACCCATGGTACTCGGCTTGGATGATTTGACTCAGCGCATGTGAATTCGCTCCACGTACTGCCTTATTTATCATTAGGAAACCATTATCTTGGACCGAAAATACTTGATAGGGTCCTTCAAATTTCGCTTGCAACTTTGGGCGGTCATTACGTGCCACCATTATCCAGTCTTCTGGCTGGCATTCATGTTCGCCCCGTGCCTTATTCTCCTGCTGGCTAGCCTTATCCAATTGTCGCTGTTTTTGGGGCTGCTTTTTCTGCCTCGACATTAGTTGGGTAGTAAAAAAAGACATATCACGGCCAGATGCCGCTTACCTGAAAGACAATGGTGTCATCGTATGATGTTGAGCCCGTAACGTAGATGACACCACTGAAAACAAGGTTGTCATTCCTCGTATATGGTAATCTTCTCAACTCGCTGTTTATTGCCATTTGAGCGATGACCCGCTCAATGACGCTATTTGTTTCCGAATTCTTGGTTATGGTACAGAATCGCTCGACGCCATAGCTTCCCAACAGTTCACGAAATGGTCCTACCAACGCAGCGCCTTGGTTGCCAATACATCTTTCGGGTCTTGGATACCGATTAAACCACACATGGTTAGCAATTCGAGGTGCCTCGGCACTCGTGCCATCCTGCATTACCGAAATTTCGATTAGCCGAGTACTTGTGTCGATAATCGTCTTTGCGCGCCATTTTTACTGCCCCCAAAGAGGTACAACGTGTCTACAGTAATATCTGCCCACGGTCGGATCTCTACAGGCTTTGCTGAAATCCGCCCGTGTTTTGAATGTTGATCCTTGCTACGAGCACACTGTTCAAATTTCGTACCCCCTGGCAAGCTGCTTCCGTTATTCCTGGTCATGCCATTACGGTCTTTAGCGACTCCAGCATGACGTTTCTCCAGGATGAACTCACCATTGATGGTACGTATTCAATACCTTAGATACCAGCTCGAGTGATAGTACAGTATGATTTTCCCGTCTGCTTTGGCGACTAACACCATAATGTTGCCAATCGCGCGCCTTGCACAGTTGCACCGCCGCCCGTAGCAGCAGCTCGAGCATTCAACGTCCGTATCTCGACTCGTCAGGTCCTTGAAACCGATTCCGGGCCTAGGGGCTGCTGTCAGCGAACTTTAACAGTATATGCGCCAAGACTGGTTGTGTTGTTAAAATGAAATGAAAAAGTGAACATGAAACGTAGCACGAATATAGCAGCTTTTTGCTGTCGCTTGTCCGTCACCGTACCAACCGCCTAACACGGGCTTCCATCCAATACGTTTTTTTTTCACTCTGAAAGGACGAATGACACAACAAATTGAAATTTGACTTGTGTAAGCAAAAAGAAGATAACGATGAACGGTCAAGACGAGCAAGGGCCGGTGAGGTTTAAGTCACAAGGAAAGGTGAAGGGAACTATGGAGGCGAAGCCGTTTGGTTGAAAACGTGGTTGGAGTTTCAGCTGAGGCTGAACCGGGTGTACAACTTGGGTTAAAAGAAAGTGCAGACACGATGAGAGACCTCCGCGCGGTTGTCACTCAGCTTCGCTCCGGAAATGATCTAGACGAGCTTAACAAGCAATACAACGAAATACGGAATGATGAAGAGCCATATATGGAAACAATAGTGACGCCAATGGAGACTTTAGCACAAAGATATTGCCCTCCCGGAACGCGCGAGATGTTGCATGAGGAGATTCGAAGTCTCCGAAAGAATCGAAGTTTATCGGTGGAAGAATATGGGTCACGGCTCAACCATTTGTTGCACTTGGAATTCGGGGCACTTCCGGATGATGGAACCGGTTTGACGAATTCAGAAAAGTGTCGATTCTTTAGTGCTATGCCGCGTAGTTGGCAAATGCAAGTAGTAGCACAACGATGGGAGAATTGTATCAAATTGAAGGATTGGTATGTGGATTGCGAGCGAGTGGACCAGTAATTAGAAAAATGACGGCTTATTGTTGCCTATTTGCACGACTGGGAGGGCTTGTATTGCATCCCTTTTATTCTTCCAACCGAGTGTTGAGCTCTCGTTTGCCTCGTTAAAGGCTTACCCGTGCCTGGTACCCTTCCGCAGTTGGCACTACGAGGAACGATAACACCTATTAGTTTTGCTCGTGCTAGTAGCGTGTTCTTATTTCTACTGGTTGGCCTATAGAAGTAGTTTACAAGGTCCAGTTTGTCCCGGTGCAAGGGCAGAACTGGGGACTTCAGGTCCGCCTGAACGATCGTTTACTATCCTAGTAGACGCATTGTTGTGGGAGCTTCATAATTACATTTGTAGCTAGAGCTCACGTGGGATTCCCAACACCACAATTGTTCTTCCGAATTAGCTTGAGATGTAGTCATCGATTTCACTACCGGGCATCATCAATAAAATAGCTGCGCCCCCATCCACTAGAGCAGTCGCCATTTTCTAACCACGTCTGTCATCCCGGGATTCCGTCGGCTCGGCCATCTCGGGATCGGTCGTCTCGCCTGTCGCAGCTGCCCCGCGACGATCTCGAACGCAGCACACTTCTCTACAGACACCAGCGCCTCAGCAATAGATGTTGCCGCCGTCTTGAGCTTGGTCATCTCGGCCATAGTGGGCTCAGGCGTCGCGTCCGTTGCCGCTGCCCCATTACAAGCTCCGGGGCAGACACGGATGCGACGGAAGGGTCCGCTCTGAACTTCCGCCCTCCATGCTTCCAGCGACCGCAGCTTCGGACTCTGGCGGCTCCTTTGGCGTCTCATATTTCTCGGTCTCACCGGGACGTCAGCGGCGACTTCCGTTTCGCTGGATGTGCTATCATTTTGCTCGACATGCAACCGGCGCAGCACACCTCCACGCCGACTCAGCAGCGACGCCAGTCGTCTTGGTCTTGTTCGTCTCGATCATTCCATTCTCAGCTGTTGCGCCCGTCCCTGCGAAGCAGCACACTCCAACACACACGCCGGCACCTCGGTATCAGGTGCACCCAACATCTAGGCCTTAGTCGTCTAGGTCATCCCAGGGTCTGCCGCCTGGCGCATCGCTGCTGCCTCCGCAATGTTCACCAACAAAGGTCACTCCACCACAAACATCGGCGCATACGCAACTGGCGCATTCACGTCTTGAGATCGGTCATTGCGGTCATATCAGGCATCTTGGTCCCAGTCGTCTCGTCAGCCGCCACTGTTTCCGGAACAGGTTCCGGTGTAGCCGCAAATACGCCCTAAAGATCCTGTTGCATCGCATCCTGCATTCCCACCACATGGCTTCCTCCACAGCTTCGCCATCGTGCTTCGGGCTCTGTCGGATACTGCAGGTCTTCGGGAGATCTCAGTCCTGACTGACACTTCGTCTTCGACTTCCGCCGTGCCGAAGGTGGCCATTCGCTTCCGTTGATCAACCACCACAGCGCACGAGACACTAGAAAAGCGCTTCTCAACGTGACTTCACAGTCAACCGTTGACTCAACGCCATGCTTAAAGGATGCCCTCCGTAAGCTCAGCGGTCGGATTGACGTTTCGACCTCAGGCTTGGCTAAGATTGTTTTAGTGCTCAGTATCATAGCTGTCTCATCCGATTAAACTGTGTCATTATGCAGTACGTTTTAAAACCCTTACATCACAGATTCGATCCTGTCTTTGTTTTAAGAGGTTTTACCTGAACAAATCTATATCGACTATGGGATTATGTCGCTGTCTAATCGGTGCTGACTGGAATCAGTGTATGCACAATCGGATTTGGTCAGACGGGGATAGTCGATCGATACAATTGAGTTGATTTAACATCTCTATATAAATATGCTCTAAGAGCATCTCCAGCGGTAAGTCTTATCGTAAGGCTTATCGAATGCCGTTGAGACCTCGAATCCGGCGATTGAGACTTGAAGACATACAGCAACAAGTCTTAACAGCGTTTTATTCAATTTTATTTTGTCCAATTAAAGCCCGCAGTCTGAAAAAATCCTTCTTCCCCAGTAATGGAAATCCTCTCTGCATCGGCGGCAAGCGTCTGCCTCAGTGACGACGGCAGCTCCGATGACGAGTTCTTCCGTCTTTTCATTCTCCCCTCTTCAGTCCAAAAGCGCAGACCTAAGCATGGAGGGTCGAGCGCAGGAAAATGCGCAGGAAAAGCTCGCGATCGCGCCAAATGGGGAGCCAGACGGATGGCCGATTACTTTGGACCAAACTCGACGCACGATGAACGTAACGTTTGTATCTACTGCTACGACAAACACATTGCTGTACTAACTGCCATCTACTTGTCTCATCTTATCGTGTCCACAGATGATTTTCGCCGCCGATTTCGTATGCGTCGAAGTCTATTCGAGACTATTGTCAACACACTCGTAGGTGACGAGTACAGTAACTACTTCGTTCAGAGACATGACGCTACAGGACTTCCTGGTCTCTTACCAGAGCAAAACGTGACGTGTGCGCTGCGGATGCTCGCGTACGGCGCAAGCGCCGACCAAATGGAGGAGCTCATACGGATTGGTGAATCAACAGCACTAAAGCCTTTGAAGACATTTTGTGGCAGTATTATTCGTCTGTTTGGTGATGCATATCTTCGAAAATCTACACGATATGACATTGAGGTGCTTTTATACGAGAATGCTGCTCGTGGGTAGTTGTTGTTCCATCAGCAACTCCTTCTTCTCTGAAGCAGCAACGAACCGTTGCTGAATGTCGTCTGCTAGCACACCTTTTGATCGCTTTGCAGCCTTCTGGCCCTGTGGCCGACACACAACGGATGCATCGGTGCCACGTCGTTTTGAACCCGCGGTCGTTGTGAGCTGAGCTGTCCACTTTGGCTTGTCACGGAGCTCCTTCCATGCTGCTAAAATCTCAAATTGTTGCTTGTGGCGCTCAGCGTAAATCCCCACTGCCGATGTTATGTACTTTTCCTCATTCCATCCAGAGCGCTCTCTACTCTTCAGCTTTGAATAAATGCCTTCAAACTTTGTCACTGCGGGCTGCAGTTTCTTCAACCTGCCAGCAACAGCGAGTTCAGATCGATCATCCGATTCTTTGCTTTTAATTTGAAGCCAAAGTTGATACATCCTCATGTAGAACGTAGCCTTCTTCTGACCGGCACCGCGTATAGGGTCTTGGAAGGTGTATATCCATGCCTTGCACAACTGGATCGTGTCGTCGTCGCCCCATTCAGGCCCCTTCCCCATGGTTTTGTTGGAATCTTCCCGCGTATGTTGAAGTGAGTGGGCCACATAATCTATTAAAACTGGAGTTTTATCTTAAGACTTGAATCGCTACTTTAGAGCTTCAAAAAGTAAAAACCGCTGTTAAGACTTTCTGCTGGAAGTTAATAAAACTTGGTCAGGTCTCAATCACGTTACTTTCGCGTTAAAACCGGAGTTGAGACTTGCCGCTGGAGATGCTCTAAGAGCATCTCCAGCGTCCCGCATCATACATTAAACGCATGTAAGTATAAAATACACATAAGTATGTGTATTTTATATTTACATGCGTTTAATGTATGATGCGGGACCATCTGATATGCATGGGTAGCTATTGTATTTTTACTATGGATGATGACATGCAGAAGGTGTCGAATAAATATCTCGTTGTCGGTAATAGCTCATGTTCGGGTTCTTTGGCAATACTTCAATTTTCTTTTCTCCAATTTCTTCCGAATTTTTCAATTGGTCATATATTGAAAGATGCTTCAGGCAGTCTACAACGATCTATTAGATTCGTTAGACATCTGAGCTCAGTTCGGCTCTTTTGGTAGCCGCGGTGGCCAGACCACGGAGCCCCTCTTGATGCCGCGGCTTCGAATGGGCCGGACTCACAAATTGTAATAGACAACCCATGGGTCATCGGCGATAGCAAACGCTCTAACGGGGTACTCCGCATTACGGATTGGAAGACGTTGGATTCCCATCCGAGCTGCGATAGAGAAGTATACGCTAAGGTTTTACAGCAAATGTCGGTCTACTACTGCTAATGTTATATGATGATGAAAGAAGCCGTACTCGACACCGGTAAAACCCAGAAATTTGATCCCTTTCTAACACCTACCCGTAACCTGACGTCTGGCGCGGGTAGCACTAACATTATTTAAAAATAGTCGTAGTATAATACTCACTTTTTTGTTGGCATTACTCCACAAAGTAGACCAACCAATTTTTTACCTACAACTAAAAAAACATAGTGTCATTTAGATATAGGGCGCCTTTCAATTCTGAAAATGTGGTTAAAACAGGCGAATTCCCAGCCGTTTTCTAGATATTGCACAAAGTATCATGGTTGTATGGGGTTTGGTGACGTTTAATTTACGGCGATTACTTATCGGAACTGCACTGTGATGACAGATGCAATCAGTGATGACTGCACACAATACGACACGAGTTAGTTAGAATTGGTGGGTCTGATGTAAAGTAAATCATTCTTCAATCTACATCAGGGCCACCTTCTCTTCCTCCAGCAATGATCAGCTCACTCAATCCCCCTACCAAATACTCGCTAAGCGACATCGTTATTTGGGAAGTGACGGATCGTGTCGCTCCGCAGCACAGCAGAATGGAGCCCAGCTTTCTTGCTGATTCCTTCTCTCTGAGTAGGCACTCAGCTTTTGAGATGAGGGCAATCACTCAGCACCAGTTTCCTCGTTCATTCGAAGATCTCTCCTCGGAAGATGCTAAAGCCTTAACCTCCCTGTTACCAACGTCATAAGTTATGACATAGTCCAAATTGTACGTCGTAACTTACGACATAGTGTTTTCTTCATATTGGAGTTGGCTCGGAAACGGCGACCTGATACTGAAATCAAATCAAATTTGGGGCCGATCGGATATAAGGCTGGAGAGGTTTTTGCTGCACACACAAAGACAGTACGAGGAAAAGGGTTCAAGTGGACCTTTCCAACTGTCATCATTTGATGAGTGGCCAGAAGTCTTCGGGCACTCTCAGCCATTCGAGATTTTGCCGGCTGAGACGTAAGCAAAATGCCGGTCTCTGTGAGCGCAAGGACCAAAGCTGAGGCTCCAGCGTCGGTGGATCCGCGCCTGGTAGACTTCGGCCACCTGTGACGCCAGCTCAAGGCCGCGGGGTGGCGGTCGAAGCCTCCCACCGGACTGTCAAACGATTGGGCGTACGTCAGGCCGTCCAGCGAGGTTCCTGCAGAAGGCGAGATTGTGTTCTACGGTATGTTGTGCTATTGCAGTATTACTATGCGTCATTTCTAACTTGGTTCGTGGTAGGTGAGAGAGCGGTGGTGGAGCACGCGATCACAACCGGACTGATTCAGGATGAAGAGGACAACAGCAGTGGCGAGGAGAGTGGAGATAACGGTGAGGGCAAGAGCGGTGGGGGCGGTGAAGCTGAGAGCGGTGGCGGCGGTGAAGCTGGGAGCGGTGGGGCCGACAGCGGTGATGGAGATATGGTGCGAGCGTCGCAGATTGATTGCAATGTGGCCCTCTCGGCCAACACAGTCGACGCGCTGTTCGGAAGTGACAGCGAGGACGATGGCACACCTGCGTTGTCGCAGAACGCGGTTGGGAGAGCTTTTGGGCTATCCCCGCTACGTGCTGACGCGGTGCATGACTCAGACCAGAGTGTCGTGATCGAAGCTTTCCAGCGGCTGCTCTCGGAGACGGAGCCCGACCTAGACTCTGAGGACGACACGGTGGAGGAGCCGAGAGACGCCAGCGAGGGTGACGACGCTGGAGGACCAGTTGTACCACGCGATCCAGCTGATGTAAACTTGATGAAGGCTGGAGATCTTAGAGAGGAGTACGAGAGTCTGAGTTCAGGCTCCGACTACGGCCAGTTTTCTGACGACGACGACGTGGAGCCTGTCCGTCCTGATCCAGACGAGGACGAGGTATCGGACGACGAGGAGTCGCCCTACATGGATGCCGCTTTCATTGAGGCCCTGGGTGGCACCTTGTCCATCGAGCAGATGGACCAGAAAGCGCTGCGAAACTTTGCCTGGAGCGCGCCTTCGACAGTTTTTGCGGACGATGTGTCCTGCTTTCGCGGATTGGTGCAGGAGACCGCCCATCCAACACCAGAACTTTGCTCGAAGAAAGAATCACCTCTTGAATTGATGTTTTATTTCCTACCGAAGCGCCTGTGGATGCGGATCACCAAAGAGACGAACCGGATGAAAAGGCAGACGGTGGACCATCGAGCGCGTTATGAACGATCGCGGACGTCCAGAACGGAGAACATGCGTACACTTCGTGAACTTCGACGCCGTATTCGTCGGGAGAACGTCTACTCACCGCGCGAGATCTTGTGCGTTATTGGGCTTCTCGTGGCTCATATGTTGAGCCCCACCCGACGCTTTTCGCAGCACTGGGCAATGACCGACGATGGTGCTTTAAGTGCAGGTGCGTTCGGCAAGTACATGAGCCGGAACCGCTGCACGTCGATCCTGCGCGATCTACACTTCGCGAACAATGACAGCCCGAACCGTCAAGACAAGCTGTGGAAGATCCGTGACGTTGTTGATGTACTGCAGGAACGGTTCCTGAGCGCGTGGAAGCCGCCGAACATCATCTCGTTTGACGAAGGTGTCTTGCCGGCGACATCCAGACGCAACACGACCAGGATGTTCATGCCAGACAAGCCTCACCGCTACGGGACCAAGATGTTTACGACATGCGACTCGTTGACTGCGTACTGCCACCGGTAAGCGACGAATGTTTTTTGGATGATTTGCTAGGTCGTAAGTTATGACTTTATGATTTTGACCGTGCTCTCAATGTCGTATCTTTCAGGTTTGAGATCTATGTCGGAAAACGCCAAGCCAGCGAGTCTGCTGCGCAGGCATTTGACCGTAAGACGGGCGCTGCGGCAGTCATCCGCAACCTGAGCACTGTTCTAGCTGGGCATCGTGGCTTCCGGGTTGTGGTCATCGACCGCTTCTATTCGTCCGTAGCCCTCGCCATCCAGCTTCTCTCTATGTCAATCTACGTGATCGGTACGATCATGACGAACCGCCTGGGCTTCAACCGCGACATCGTAGCGGAGCATAAGACGCGACCAAGGCGCATCGAGCGTGGATCCTTCAAGTTCGCAAGATCGACGGCAGTGCCGACCATGGTTTCGTGCCTCTGGTGGGACCGGAAGCCGGTCCACTACCTCGCGACAGGTGTGTCCATGGCAGAGGACAGGATCCAGCGGAACCTGAAGGGGCTCGGGACTTCGATGTTCAAGTGCCCGAAGTTGGTGACGGATTACCAGCGCTGGATGGGAGGAGTCGACGTGCATGACCAGCTCCGCCTCCAGTCCTCCTCCATCCAGCTCTCCTTCAGGTTCCGGAAGTATTATAAGAGTCTTTTCCTCGGACTACTGGACCTGGCGCTCGTCAACGCGTACCTCACGCATAAAGAGGCCAGTCGGCTCGCCGGCGAGACGCCCATGAAGCGATACGAGTGGTTGAGCATGCTGCACAAGCAGTTGCTACAGCTCAAGGACGAAGACTTCATGGCAGCCCCCACTCCGTCGCCAGCAGCACGCATGCGACGGCGCCCTGCATTCTCCGGACACACGCTCGTGCAGTTCAACGACTGGGTGACTGTGAGGGGCGGCATCCAGAAGAGGCGTCAGCGGTCGTGCAAGGTGTGCTCGCTGTATCGAGACGAGCTCAAAAAGTCGTTCCAGACGACCTACTACTGCCCGGACTGCTCCAACGGCGACGCCAAGTTCTACCTGTGTGGCAAGGCGCGCAGAGGTGGCGACAAGACTTGCTTCCAAGTGTGGCACGAGGACTTCGCGTGCGGTGACAGGATCCCAGCACACCTTGGCAAGCGAGTCGTGCTGCGCCGCGCTCCCAAAACCGTCGGCGTCCGCAAGAAGACTCGTCGTGAGATTCTCCGCGAAGACAATGAGGGTGCTGACGAGGAGGCCGAACCGTGAATGCGAAGGAACGCCAGACGATGAGGACAACTAATCCCAGCTGGAGGCCCTCCTTAGTTATCCCCCCTGACGATGAGTGTGTTCATTGCTTCATAAATGTGACGTCCTTTACCATATGCTCTGTGTCTGTTCCTCTTTTAGCATGTCAGTCATCGAAAAGCCCTGCTCTATGTGTGCATTCGCTTGCGTCTTCCCGTTTTAATTTTTATGTTCACTCTTACAAAGTCGTAAGTGTCGGTGTCCGTGTCGTTTGGGTCATCCTTACGTCGTATGATATACGACGTAGCGTGTCGAAACCTTTGAGAACGTATACCTCCCATCGTTTTGGATAGGCAAGTGGAAGATACAGCACCATACAAACGCGCTGGTAAAAGCTACGCCGTAAGTTATGACGTAAAATTAGTGGTTCACGGGCTCATTTTGCGGTAACAGAGGGGTTAAAGCTATCTCAACAAAGATCCAATGTCGCTTCTCGACGAAAGAAAAGCCGTCTTCACCAAGCGCGCTACAGGTGTAGACAGCGTGAGCACCTTAAAAACATGACAGCTAGCATCGGTCGGCTGAAGGTAGACATTCTAGACCTCGAGACACGGCGGCACACTATTACAAGTCGAACCGCGTTTTGCAAGAGTGTTTGGTCCGTGGCAATTGAGTATTTCCGACTCTTCCAGCACGGGTTTATGACACCACTACTAGTACCGAACTCAGATCGACAGACTTCAGTCACAGTAGAAGTACGGCCACACCAACTTCACGCACAGATCGACTTTCTAAGAGAGACCGTAGCGCACGACGTGACAGACGGTGTCGATCATGGTGTCGAGGCGCTTCTTGAGAACTGGAAACGGCTTTCGCTGTATCACCACGACGTGAATGTCGAGCTCAAGCGTCTAGAGTACGTCGCGGTGGACTCTCTCCAAGCAACGACGACGGTTGGTCTTACTATCACGGAAAGCACACTGCAGAACTTGTTTCCGCATCTGCTTGATAGTCGTGCGAGCGACAATGAGGAAAAGCAGGAATCATCGCTTGCAGCGAAGCTTTTGAACCAGCGAATAATAGCGCATGGATCGGCGCGATTCGATTGGGATCCGTCTAGCTGTCGCGTCATCCGATTAGAGTCCAAACTCGACCTGCTCTCTCCGGTTTTGGAGTTGCTAGGCAGTCTAGAAGATGTGGCTCGCGTTTTTGACGCTGCGTTGGTGACTCCTGAGGGAAGATTTACCACGAACAACTTTCTATCCTAGACCGCTCTAGATACACTGTAGTTTGTCGTCATTGATGCATCGATTATAAAAAATACAATAACGCATTCAAAGGCAACAACTTACGGCTAAAATAACGACTAAGTATTTATTGTGCTCTGTGGTAACCAAATATTATGATAGTAATAGTACTATTTTCGATGTTAAAATTAATAGTAACTCATTTTTGCAAAAGTTAAGATAATATTTAATATTAACTCGAAGAACTAAAAAATATTAGATAGTACATGATATGTTATAATGTTTTCCCACTTAAGTACGTTTCTTGCCACCTTACCCTCTGTGAACCGAGCGGAGCCAAATAACTTTTTCGATCAGGTTCTAGAAAAGCAGTAGGCTTTAAGAATGACGAGTATTTGCTCTAGTATTTCCACTGTGACACAGACAAAGGCGATCGAGATAGAAAACTGCAAACGCTTGCAGCTGTTTAACGTTGATAGAGCGAAATCAAGACATTTGGTCTTGTTCTCTACCGATCTCCTCGTCCACATCGTGCGTCTAATAAACCTGCTCCCTGTGACGCTAGATTAATGCGCTCAGCAGTGCCAACACACGACGCCAACCTTGCCGTCACATGTGGGTTTTTTAAACAAGCTTCCTTATCAAGCTTTAGTAACGGGGGGGGGGGGTTAAACTAAGACCGCTCCGTTGAACCGCTATCGGCAAGCTGGATCTGGGAAGACGTTACAGGATGACGCGGAGATGGAAATTTTGGAGTGGATAATTAGTCTGCGGTCGCATTGAATCCCTGTGTCTGCTAAAACGTTGGCACAAGAAGCTTTAGAAATTGCAGCACTGTACGATGACTCACGGTTTGCTTTCGCTGCGTCTCCAACTTGGACTGTATCGTTCCTGGCTCGTTACAGCTTGAAGCTTTGAGCCAACACACGGCAAGAACAAACTACGCCCGCAGCCTTAGCTCGGGTAGCACGAGAATTTGCAGCTACTGTGTGCAGGCGTATTGTGGAGGAAGACATAAGTAAGGTCTACAATGCTGACCAAACTGCTGTATTCTTGAATATGTGCCTAAATTAACTATTGATTAACGTGGTGTGAACACAGTTTGGGTAAAATGCGGCGGAAAAAGCAAAAGAGCGCCTAACTGCCATGCTTCTCGCCGACAGCACCAGTGTCAAGTACGATCCATGGTTTGTGTTTAAAATTAAAGTGTGTCAAGACGAAACGAAACGTGAAGAAAATGTGCGTTTGCGCCATCGTTTTAGCAGGGGCATGTGGAGCACGATGGTATCACTACAAAATCAGACTAAGACTACTATATACGCGAATCCGAGCGGGTGGTGGAATGCTGAACTTTCGCTGCAGTTTTGCAGCATTTTGGTTTGAACGTAGCTCAACTGATGAGCCTGTGATGCTGATGTGGGACGACTTCAGTACGCATTGGACGCCTGAAGTCGTTGCATTTGCTTTTGAGAAAAATGGCGTTCTACAACGCATTCCCCCTGGACATACGCACTGCTGTCAACCAGTAGACATACCATGGAATAAGCTCCTTAACACCTTGGTTCCGGACGTCGTAACTAACGACATCCATTTTTTTATGTCGTAACTTACGACATAGCGCAAAGTTAATGGCAAATGGCTCGGAAATGATTTTTCAATACTTTAATCAAGTATGATGCAACATATAAGCTGCAAGAGGTTTTTCAGGAACGAAAACAAAACCAGGTCAGGGGATGAGGATCAGGTGGGAGGTGAATCCTTGACCGCTCATTCGAGATTTTGCTGGATGACACGGAAGCGCTCCAGTCGCCGCGAGAAACCTGCCGCCCTAGCTGTCGCCGCACACGACGTTGACTTTGGGCACTTATGGCGACAGCTCAAGGCGGTGGGGTGGACGTCCAAGCGGCCGAGAGGACTGCAGACAGAGTGGACATACACAAGTCCGCAGAGAGCTCACGTCTTCATAGGTGAGCGTGCGGTTGTCGATTACGCCTTCCAGTCGGGATTGTTGGCTGAGGAAGACGCGGTAGCGGATGCTGGTAAAGATGGCCAGGGGGGTAGAGATGATCAAGCCCCAGAGGAAGTCGGGAGCGATACACGGCATGATAATGCAGGAACTGATTTTGAAAACGGCATTACACCCTCCCAAATTGACACAAGTGCTCTGCTATCACAAAATACTATCGACCAGATGTTCGGATCCTCCAGTGAATCGGAGGTTGAGCTTTCGCAAGCTGCGGTAATGAGAGCATTCGATCTCTCTTCGAGTGATTTAGAAGCCGAACAGAAAAAAAGAGAGGCTGCCACAAGCTTGCACATGTTATCCGAGGCGTCGGGAATGGAGAGCGAAGGGGAAGACGTATGCACTGGACCCACCAATACCCTCATCGTTGCACAACGACTAGCTCGAGTACCGCTGACAGCCACGGATGACGTGAACGTGTTGCAGGATGGGGAGAACAGCAGTGAGTACGAGGACTATAGCTCAGACGAGAGCGATGGTGCCGGCATCTGTGATGACGACTGTGCTTCCGAAGGTGACGTGATAGACGAAGATGAAGACGTTCTTTCAGACAGTGATGCTGTCGCCATGGATGAATCTTTCCTGGCATCACTTAATGTTGGCAGCACTACACTGAGCAAAGCGGCTGAGGAGGCTCGCAAGGACACTCTTCGATCTATGCAATGGACACCGGTTTCGACGGAGTACGAAACGGATACTAATGCTTATCCCGGACTGGGTCAGGAGGAAGCTAGACCTGTGGGCGAGCTGCTTGACGTTTGGCGCTCGCCAATCCTCACTCTTTTCTACTTCATGCCAAAAACGCTATCGGTTTCTATCGCTACTGAGACGAATCGTTATGGACTTCAGCAAGTGGACAAGCGAGCAGAAAAAATGTTTGCACGCCAGTCCGGACGCCGGCGTGAGACCGTCGCACAAATTGCCAGGCGATTAAGGGCAGCCCAAGCATACAGTGCCCACGAAATCCATCATGTCGTCGGGCTTCTTGTCGCTCGGATGCTTTGTCCCCAGAAGAGACGCTTCGCCGCGCATTGGTCTATGATCGAAGATGGGGCAATACCTGCTGGGCTGTTTGGGCGTTACATGGGCCGCGACAGATGTCAAATCATGAGGGATCTTCACTTTGTAGATAACACAGTGGACCACGGCCGCGACAAGCTGTGGAAGGTGCGCCCAGTGGTGGACAAGCTCCAACAGCGTTTCTTAGCTGGCTGGTCTCTCCCTGCCATATTCTCGTTCGACGAAGGCGTGCTGTCTGCAACGTCGAGGCGCAACACCACCCGCATGTTCATGTCTGACAAGCCTCACAGATACGGCTCAAAACTATTTATGTTATGTGATGCAAAGACCGCGTACTGTCACAGGTTATTTTTTGTCTTATTTTCAATGTCGTAACTTACCCGTTGTGGCAGAGCCTAATTACTATGTATGTCGTAACTTTGTAGATTTGAAGTTTATGTTGGAAAGCGGAATAATATTGATGGAAGAGACACTGGCGTTGACTTCAAAACGGGAGCAGCGGCCGTCGTCCGGAACTTGAATTTTGCGCTAACTCCAGAGCTGCGGTGCCCGTGGCATGCTGTCGTTATCGGCCGGTATTACTCGTCAATTCTCCTTGCGGTTGAGCTCCTAGCTATGCAAATCTACGTGGTGGGGACAATTATGACGAACCGCTTGGGGTTCAACAAGAGCATAGTGTCTAAGAGCAAGACTCGTCCAGCTAGCATCCCCCGTGGCTCTTTCGCCTTTTCGCGCTCGGTCGCCGTCCCGAGCATGGTCTCCTACATCTGGTGGGATCGGAAACCTGTTTAATACCTGTGTACAGGCTCCGTAATGACACCGTCCACAATCGAGAGAAAGTTGAAGCGAGTCAATGCAATTCAGGTCGGTTGTCCGGCAGCTGTGAACGACTACCAGAACTGGATGGGCGGAGTAGATCGTCATGATCAACTCCGCCTGCAATCGTACTCACTACAGATGTCCACGCGGTTCTCAAAATACTATAAAAGCCTATTTTTAGGCTTTCTCGACCTAGCGCTGGTAAATGCGTTCTTGTCACACAAAGAGGCTGCTAAAATGAAACGGAGGGTCGCGATGAAACGCTCGGAGTGGTTTGCAGTTCTCCAGAACCAGCTCCTTCAAGTGAAGGCCGAAGATTTTGCTGGAGTACAACTAACACCACCCTCCTCCAGCCAGAAACGACGGCGCGCACCGGTCCGGCTATCACATTCGCTGCAGCAGTCCGAAGACTGGGTTACCGTCAGCGGCGTCCAGAAGCGACGCCAGCGGTCCTGCAAGGTATGTGCACTTTTGCGGACAGATAAAAAAAAGTCGTACGCGACGTCGTACTTTTGCGAACGCTGTTCTGTCGACAGCGCGAAGTGCTGGCTGTGCAACCGGATTCGCCGCGACTACAAGGGTGTTGCGAAAACATGTTTTGAAATCTGGCATGACGACTTCCAAGCAGGCCAAGCGATTCCGCCGGACTTAGGGAAGCGAGTTGTGCTGCGTCGGCCCGGTCAGAGTGCTGGAAGGCGAAAGAAAACACGGCGGGAGCTCCGGCTTCATTGTGACCAAGGCGTTGACGGCAGAAACCCCGGTGACGATGCCACTAACCGGACCGACGTGGGCGGATTGAATGTGTAGTCAATTGTTGAGTCGCTAGGTTTGTGTGGTTGAATGCTAAGTTTCTTGAACTGATGTACCTTCTTCCTTGCGTTTTCTGAAATGAGCGGCATCAGCACAGCCACCTGTTATTGACATTTGTAGATAGTTACGACTTAGAGAGTTGACTGCAGTCTCACAATGCCGTATGAGTTACGACATTGGCTAGGAAACCTGTTGAAAATTTATATTCAAATCCTCAAGGCAAACACATGGCCAATACAAATACCAAGCTCTTCGCAATGGTGTAACTTACGACATACGCTTACGCGTCCTAGGCGAGTACCGTCCGGAACCAAGGTGTTAAGCACCGGATTAGAGGGTCGTGGACAGCGTATCTTAAGGAGCAGTCCTCAAAGGTTATGGTAGATTGTGAAGATGACAATTCAAAGTTGACACCACAAGATGGAAAGCGTGTACTGCAGTGGCTACATGCAGCTTGGAATGGGCGCAGTGTGACGACGATCAAAGGCGGATACAAGCACGTGGATCGTTTGTTCGACGAGCGCACGCATGAAGCAACCGAACAGTTGGAGATCAACGAAATTGACGAAGCGCTAGTTACCGCTTTAAAGGCTTTATCGTGGCTAGACGACTGTGTAGGAGATGTTTCCTGGGACGACGACGTCGTAGATAGATACATTTTCAAAAAATAGAGATAGCTACAACAACACAATTCTTTATTCATCTATAACCACCACCTTGAACGTATCCTGATCATTAGATTTGTCTGTGCGAGGATAATGACACTTGACACCGATATTACGGGAACTTTTTTGGCAAGCTGATCTTACAATTTTTGTTAGATCTGCCGTATTTCTTACTCCCCCTATCAGTTCTTTGTCAGGACCGCGATTAGCTTTATTGTAAGCGGGAAAAACTTTCCTGAAGAATCTTTGCATGACTGATGTTCTACTTACGAGTGTCTGCATCTCGGCCGTAGCAGGGCCCGTCTAGCCTGCAGCTTGGGATAGGGATTAAATACCCGCAGGAGGTCGCACTTTTCCCGTCACTTCAATTGTAGCACGCATTCACCACGCGCACGCCGCGTGTCAAGCGGTATGTACTCAGACGATTAGATAGCGAGGTGCAACCACAACAGTAAGTGGTGTGCTGACAAGAAAATGTAGAATAGAGTGGAGGTGTGGAGTTGCAGCTGTCAAAACAATCCGGAATGAGTAACATTCTTGAGCTATGCGGTTTCTGATGATGAATAAAGGTAAATGGAAAAGCTGTTGGCGCTGACGCTAGTATAATCTGACTACAGATTGATTCTGTTAGCCATAAGGTTACTCAATAAATTGGTGCCACGAAAAGGAAGGCAATGCTGAACAACCGTAGCCTATCTCAAAGGCCCTGTCAGCTAAAGTCGCTGTGCATTGAACTTTTTCATTAAACTAGGTGGCTGGGAGCTTAGATCGAACCTCTATAAGCAGACGTACAAACATTGGTTGATGGCTTTACATTTATCCATAATTGTTGCTAGCTTCGAATCAACGCAAGCTTAATTAAAGTTATCAGAAACGCCCAGCAGGCGCTTAGATTACCTTAATTAATTCTTGTAGCTCGGTATTCTGTATTCTTCAGAATAAACCTTATTGCAAGAAAATATAATTTGCATACTTGGCTGCGTGCTTCTTGCTCCCATTTAGAATTTTGCAAATGCAAGACTAGTTGACACTTCGTGGTTGATGGTCGAGGGATAAATAGACAAGAATTTTTCAGGGTGATAGAAAGACGGATATAAACTCCAAACAGGTTTTAAAATTTGAACCACAGCCCTCACTGGCCGTTTGCCTTCCTTTCCCTCTTTTGAAAATATGAACGGCTCCAGTAATGACGCGAGCTCTGCAATGACGGGTGGAAGCCGCGGAGGCCTACTGGTATAATTAAGGACCGTTGCTACGTCAGACCTGGGCTCAATGGACGCCTGGGCGAATCGAGACGCAGAAATGATTTTTATGAAGGTATGTCAATGCACGTGATACTAAGGTTACACAAGGACTAAAAGGGTGATTCGTATTTATATCATCGGAATCGACGGGTTTTAAAGTCCGACAGGTTATGGCTGCTCGCTAACCTTGAACCCAGCCAATATAATACTGTCATTTGTTGATACATACTGGATACTATATTCGCTTTTTGTGCTTAAAGTGTCCATTTTTTGCTATCTTACCTCTCTAGTGGAGTCTGGTGTCTGTCCGTCCGTACGTCCGTCCGCGGCTAGGGTTATTTAATGTAACGCAAATGCAGCGAAGGCGGCCTCAATTGGCTAAAATTGCATTATGTGGTGTACACACTGTATGTGGTCAACACATCGTACTTAAATGCACCGTTCAAATATCATTTTGCCCCCATTTTCAAAACAGATAGTCCGAGGTTCCTGGGGCTGCTTAGGGGGTAGCTTATAACTTGCGGGATTTTATCCTGCAAGTAGGTAGCCGTGCTATGGGGATTTAGTTCCAGAGCCCTCTGGGTTCTTGGGGCTTTATCCCACCGCCCACTCTGCGCGAGAGCACATTTGGCACCTGGTCCATTGACCGCAAACCCGACAGCGAACCAGTTGAGCCGATCAAATGGTTATTGATGGGCACGCACATTGCGTGCGTGCAGTTGGTCAGGAGGGGTACCGTAACTGGCCTCTTTTAACCGACAGATGGGATGGGGGCTGTACTAGCCTATCAATAACCAGCCTTTGCAATTAACGGCCGCCTTTTTGGCAAAAGAATATCGCACCTCAAGCTACAGTACTATCCGGGGGCCCAACCCTGAAGAATCGACTGCACAATTTGCAAACTAAAACCGCTCCGGGCCTCACGGCCCGTGACTGTGGGATAAGTGATCGGAGATAGCCTTGATGGGGGCAAGCAATCCCGGGTAGTACGCATATTCCAACTGCAGCGGGGCTGCCGTAGCTTTAGCGTCAGAGGAAGACGTTCGACTCAAAGAGTCACTAATACTAAGTTCCTTATCCAAAGGAACTTACAGCCCAAGACCAGGGCTCAAAGTTAATACCTTAACTTTTATGCTTCAAAACCAGAAGTGTTTTATTTACTATTATTGCGGCCAAGCCGCCTAGGGGTAAATGTATCTGTTTAACTATCTAGCATAGTTAAACCTAATCAAATGCATAACGTGTGGCTTTCGGCCAACGTACTGAGAGACCTTGTTAACTCTCCAACTTATGTACTGAGAGTTTGTTAACTCTCCGGGTACTTCGTACCCCTGTGTGTTCCACACCATGTAACCCCGTTACACCAACACACTACTTTATGAAAACTACTGCTACGTGTGGTGTACTTAGACATTGTCTAACGCGTCATGTTTACGTGTTCGCAGAGCTATGGCTCAAAATAAGCGGAAAAGGACCCGTGAGGAGCTGGAGGAGGGTCTGCGCGAGAATGAGCGCATTAACGCGACACCCATCCAAGAGGATAAGGAAGCACGGAAACGGCGTCAAACCAAACGAAGGAAGAAGCGCTATGACTTGAACAAAGAGCTGAAGGCTTTCGGCGTGCACCAAGACGAGACAGAAGTCACAGAAGCGACGGAAGTTCCGGCTGATCGTGTTGAAGAGCAGGAGGAGAAGACGGAAGAGTCCGATCCTGCGGTACATCAGCGCCGGTTTGCGGCCCAGATGGAGGCAGCGTATATAGCGGGTGCCACCGAGGTGGCTTCATTGGCAGTGCCTGTCGTACTACAAGCTACTGTTCAAGAGCGAACCCCTGTCTCGCTTGGGCAGCGCGCTCGCGGAAACAGCGATACACTATCCCACATAGACCGTCGCCGTGCCGAGGATGCTGAGAGAGCCCGTACCAGAAGAGCCAATATGACGCTCTCTCAGCGTGATCGTACTCGGAAGAAAGACGCTGAACGCAAACGCGCCCGAAGAGCCCAATTGCGCGGTCAGGAACTTAACGAACGACGCGAGCAAGAGAGATCCCGACTACAAGAAAGACGTGCTGGCTTGAGCCAACACGATCGTGACTGCGAGCGAGAGATCAATACTCTGGCTCGCGCTGAGAATCGACAGTTGATGGATGAAAATGATATTTCCGCGCTTCGGGCTACTAACAGGGAGCAGCACGCAGAACACAGAGCGGAGCAGTCTGAACATGAACGGGAAGCCGAACGTGGGCTAGACCGGCAACGACATGCGGATCGACGATCCCGCCAAACAGAAGAAGAGCGCCAGCAGGAGCTCGAGCGGGTGCGCACTAGACGCCAATGCACCCGTCATGGACACGCGCTAATATCCCTTGAAGATTTTGACGCGTCCATGATACCGGGTAACGACGTGGTGAACGGTCCCCACAAGCTCCCGGCCACAAGCGTTTGTCCGATCTGCAATGCTTGGAAGTGGCCAGGCGAGTCGGCAATATCATGCTGTCTGGCAGGGAGGGTAAAACTACCTCCACTGCACCCCGCGCCACAGAAGTTGCTTCAGTTGTACGGAGATCCAGAGTTCCGCCGTCAAATTCGTGCCTACAATCAAGCCTTCGCGCTTACGTCGATTGGTGCTTCGTGCTCAAACCGATCGTTTCAAAATGTGCATCAAGACGAGAGCGTTGCGGGTACACACGTGGTGTACACATATCGCATTCAAGGGGCTATGGGGCACTACCTAGGGTCCCTCCTTCCCCACATAGACCGTCGGACAGGCGCGCGGGTAGCACCCAAGTTTGCGCAGATCTACATTGTTGTGGTAAAGTGCTTTCTCAGAAATAAGAGAATGGGCCTGACGCGGGGTCACTATCCCGAATCAATGACAATTTCAAGTGATTAGAGAGGATTTGGGTTGGCTGGCACGGATGCAAGTTGCCGGTGGTGGATTAGCCATGACGAGCAGCGCCCCGTATGAAGTGACGATGGATCTGGTATGAGCGATGTACGAGAAGGCAAGATCCACCAAGACTTACCTCGGATCCACCCTTACTTGGATTCACCTAAATGGATATGGGATATACTATACAAGAGTGGATCGGGTGTGGATCCTATGAAGGAAGGATGGTAGGTGCCCTCTAAAGGTGGATCTAGTAGCCACGGCTAACGGGGAGTCAAGATCCACCGCGAGGTGACCCGGATCCCATGCTTTCGAGTTAGGATCCAAGGAGGGAGGATCCCGCCTAAAGGGACCTGGATCCAGGGTACAGGTATGATGGATGCAGTGGATCTAGAACTTTCGTGGGACAGTGGAGATCACAGACGGTTGCGAGATGATGTTGGATGAGTGGAGAGCTCAGATCCACGACGAGTGTACACTTTCAAGTGAAGTGGATCCAAGCGACCTGGATCCTGATGAGTGTACCCATAATGGGGTAACCATAATGATTACGCCATGGATCCGGTGGATCTGAAGATAATACAGCTGGGATGATGGGTCAAGGGAAGAAGGGACATGCAGCCGAGCCGGGTAAGGGATTTAGCAGATGAAAGACATAGAAGGTAGAAACCCAGGCAGGTATAGGCTTAAATATCAATACAGACCTCAATTTGCACAGTATCACGCAAGTGCCTTCCTGCCCTCAAGAACCGGAACTACATTGGCCGTACGAGCTCCGAGAAGGTTGGGAATTGCGAATCTAGTGTTGGTAGTGATAACTGGATAATACATTGGCCAGATCCTACAACCTAGTGAGCTTTTCCTTTACTCGTGCAGATCCGACAGGTTAACCGAATTTACTACTTGGTCGGTTACACCCTAGAGGTTCTCAACTCTCAAGATCCCGTCACAGGAGGCGGCAAGTACGACTTAAAGGACAACACAAAGGCAAGGGAACACACCCGCAAGGCAACCCTACGGCTAGATCCACGATCTAGGCCCCGAATCCATAAGCTCAAATATACGCTTAGGATACGGAACCATCCACGGACGCAGAGTGAAGATTTTCCACTGCTGCTCCACCCCATCCCCACGTCTCGCCAAGACACTCAAGCTTCACCACTTGAACTCTTCGGAAGTTACCGAGAGAGCAGATCCCGCCCTACCGACGGGTACACAAGGTGAGGAAAGTTCAGCAGAACACGGATCATCGGGGGACCCCCTCCGTTAGTCGGTGTCTGGGCGCAGTTGGTAAGTTGGATCTGGCAATCTCGCAGATTTTGCTGATCCCGCTACACCACATTGTGGATCCAGACATGCAACGCCGCGCGGAGCGACGTCTTGGTATATTCGCGGATCTGGATCGTGTTGCCCTACTAGACATCGAGAAAATGATGGCAGAGCACAACCCATTAGCGCAACGGTTCCTCCACTTTGGGCAGCAAGTGCGCCAACACAACACGGAGGCTCCAGTAGACTTGGTGTTCCGTCTGCACGACAACTCCTCGCGACCGAGGACGCATAACCGCCCCACTGTGTCTGAAGTGGCTGCATCTCTCATTGAGGATGGCAACCTGGCTCATCCTCGGGATCTACTTTCTCTTTACACGCGATCAAAGACTGCTACGTTTGTACGAGACTCACGCCGATTACGATCCACTCCAATTCCCGCTTCTCCTTCCATATGGAAGAGAAGGGCTGGACGTACACAGACGAGTTCGCGAATCGTGCTGAGTATAGAAACAAGAAGGCGATGTCGCTTCGTGAACACGTCGCTTTCCCGCCCTCCACCAGAAAGTGGATGATCAGTCCGCTCTCCCACCAAAGGTGGGGCGTCTATTTTCAGCAGTGGTGTGTAGATCAGCGTGCAAAATGTGAGCAAGAACAGCTTCGGTGGGTGGCCGACAATCAGAAAACACTTCGCGCCGATCAATACAGGGGTGTTCAAGACGCTTTGCTCAACGAAGATACTTTGGCTCTGGCGAAAGGAGAAGTACTGCTGTCGGAATATGACCGGGCCCAGAGCAGATTGGTGCACCCGGACCGTGACGGAGGCAGCAGAGAACGACCTACCCACTTTCTTAATCAGGTTGGCAAGCGTATCATACTACCGGCTTCGCACCTGGTTAGCCCGCGGTCCATGTACAAGTCGTATCAAGATGCGATGGCAATTGTACGCGAGTATGGACGGCCCGACGTCTTCCTTACTGAAACGGGCAACCCCAAGTGGGACGAGATTCTTGCAGCGATACCTTCCGATATCCAGACAGCTCAAGATCGACCAGCCATCGTGGCTCGCGTGTGGCAGCAGGAACTGCAAGCGACGCTTGACGATTTAAACCAAGGCGTTCTGGGACGAGTGCGCGCGCGAATTCACGTTGTGGAGTTTCTAAAACGCGGGCTCCCCACGCTGATGTATTGGTTATTTTGGCGGACGAAGACAAACCTCGAACCCGCGAGAGCGTTGACAAGATGGTATGTGCTGAGATCCCAGATAAGGATACAAACCCTCAGCTGTATGAGACGGTCATGTCATGCATGCTCCATGGTGCATGCGGTCCTGCAAACCCTTCCTGCGCGTGTACGAAGGACGGCAAGTGCAGCAAAGGATATCCGAAGCCCTTAGCAGAAGTTACACAAGCCAATGCCAACGGATATCCAGTGTACAGACGACGTCGACGGCAAGAAGGTGCTCTAAAGTTCAAAGGCAGAGAATACGACAATGCTACGATCAACCAGTGGGTTGTACCGTACAACCCGTACTTATCCCAGAAGTACAACTGCCACATCAATGTCGAAGTGTGCACGGATATTACTGCGGTTAAATACCTGTACAAGTATGTGTACAAAGGACCCGACATGGCTATACTCACTGTGGAAGAAGTCCGAGGAGGGCAGCAGAGTGCGTGTCGAGAACCAAATGAGATTCATCGTTTCTTGAGCGTCCGGTACATTTCTCCGGTGGAAGCTTGCATGCGCCTGCTCGATTTCACGATTCAGGGAAAAACCCATGCGGTTACTCAGCTAACGGTTCATTTCGAGTCAGGCCAGACGATTTGCTTTCGCGAGACGGAAAACCCGGAGGCGGTTTTGGAGCATGGTAGTCACACGATGCTGACCAGATTCTTTGAGTTGTGTGCGAGTGAAGAGCCTCAGAATCACATTGCCAGGACGATGTTGTATCAGGATATCCCCAAAGAGTTCTGCTGGAAAGCGCCGGAGAAAGGGCAACCGAAAAGGTGGGTTCGCCGGAAACAGTATCAAGCTGCCGTTGGTCGCATGATTCACAGGTCTCCTCGAGATATGAAGCGGTTCTACCTTCGGCTACTGCTCTGTCAGCGTAGAGGTCCAACGTCGTTTGAAGACTTGAGAACGGTTAACGAGATTGTCTGCCCAACATTCCAAATTGCGGCGCGGGAGGCTGGCTACTTAGAGAATGACAACGAGTGGGTTTCGTGTTTGAGGGAAGCGGCTGAGTTCCAAATACCGTATCAACTACGCCAGCTCTTCGTCACCATTCTGGTGTATTCAGCTCCAGCAAATGTTGGTGTTCTATGGGATTGGTTTTTTGCGGATCTTTCCCAAGACTTCGCACGCAAACAGCAGGCTTTGATGGACCCCTTTAAGTCGGAGTTGGTCGAATTTGAAACGCTGATGAGCATTCAAGAACTACTTCACGCGAGTGGGTATGCCGTAGCTGACTTCGACGAGCTTCCTCAGTTGGGGTCGTTCCCAACATTGATTCGTGAAGCGCTTCGCCAAAACGGATTACTACGACGTGAGCTCACTGGATACGATGCGTCAGCTTTGGGGGCAATTGTAAGCACAGAAGATCAGCTAAACGAAAGTCAGCGGGTGGCTTACGACCCGATTATTGAAGCGGTTGAATGCCCGGAGGAAGGTAAGAAGTTATTTTTTGTCGATGGCCCGGGTGGTACTGGAAAATCTACACTGCTTCGAAACATACTGGCCAAAGTCAGACTCTCGGGGAAAATCGCCATCGCTGTGGCGTCTAGCGGTATTGCCTCGCTCTTGCTCATGGGCGGTAGGACAGCTCATTCTACATTCAAGATCCCTTTGAAAGTGAACGAGAGCTCGACGTGCGGAATCAGGAAGAACTCCCATATTCAGGAGTTGATCAAGCATGCAAGTTTAATTATTTAGAACGAAGCACCTATGGCTCATCGCCACGCATTCGAGGCAGTAGACAGAACACGGCGGGACATACTTGACAGCGATACCGAGCCTTTTGGGGGGAAAGTGTTTGTACTTTCGGGAGATTTCCGCCAGATTCTCCCGGTCGTTAAGAATGGAACACCCGTCGAGACAATTGATGCTTGCCTCAAGTCGTCTAGGCTGTGGCCCCAATTCCAGACGTTCCGTCTTACGGAAAACATGCGAGTGCGCACAGCTGATACTGCCGACACTGCCGAGGAAATGGCTGCGTTCTCCGAGTTTCTGCTGCAAGTCGGGGAGGGAAGGCATGATGTAAACCCTTCCCCGCGTAGCGGCGGCGAACAGCTAGTCCTAAACTATCAATGCTAGCACGGTGTCTGCCCGTCCGTCACACGAAACGCTCAGGTTTTTGAGCATTCTCATTGGCTGTCGACTGGAGCAAATGCGGCTCTAATTGGTTAAAACCGGATTACGTAGCTTACATCAATAAATTCATGTGGTTCACAGCGTACATATGGAGATTTGCACAAGACTATCCATTATCCGAAGGCGGCATCATTTTAATATTACGAAGTATTATAATTACTGTTTTAATAATGCATGTTTCTTCTAATATATGTGCGAAACAGACAGAGCTACCTTTTCTCAAATGGATAGCCCCTAAAGACGCTTTCTAAGCTGCAGGGTGCTTAGCGTACACGTAGGAATTCGTGTTTTCGAGGCCATACTATAAAATTCGTAGTACTCTGTACTTAATAGTTTCTTAAATTACAATGACTTTAATAACTACAACTGTTTTGCTGTAGAAATATTAATAAATCTGAGAGTGAGGTGACTGAGCTGCCAAATCGTAGTATCTGTACAACAGAAGCTGGCCATAAGAACTGACCGTTAGAACAACGCTTCTAATAAACGTTGTCACTTGATCCATAAAGACAGATAGTTTTAGATTGAATAAAATGAACTCATACGTGTTACTGATGTAAATCATTGTTTTCTAAGAGTTGTTTAGACAGCAAAATCCGATACTACTTAACTGGCCGACGTGTCGCCGACAGGGGCGTAGGATACGAGTTATAATGAGGCAAGACAACAACAAAACAGGAGATGTTTTAATTATAGTTGGCTAAGTAGACAGTTTTAGATTGAGCGAAAAGAACTCATACGTGCTACTGCTGTAAACCAGAGCTGTTTGGACAGCAAATTCGATACTACATAACGGGTGGACGTGTCGCCGACAAGGGCATACGATTTTAAATGGAGCGGTAAGACAACAACAAAACACGAGAGGTGTAAATTATAGTTGGTTTAGTAGATTTCATAAAGAAACGTTAATAAATTTCAAGCCTAAATGACGTTTAACCATCCTGGAATCATCGTTAAGCTATCAAATAAAAAAAACACCGCCGTCAACAATAACAACAGCAAGGCATCTTGCGACGCATTATCTAGATGCTTTAATCATAACTGGCACAGATTAGAGTGTATAATCACTCATTATGAATCAGCACAAAATGAGCGCTAAATCTATTAAAATGTACAAAATTGAATATTGTTTTGTTTTCATTGAGTTTGGTATGAGAAGTGATCAATCTTTAGCTACTTACAAGATTAAACAGGCAGTACAAGCGGGTAAGTAGGGCAAGCTGAACACACCTTTACTATCTTTTGCGTTGATGTGAGCTAAGTTTCATGGCTCAGAAACGGCCCGCGATATCGAGCACGACGCTAAACTACACATATTGTGTAGCGTTTGTATAAAATTTTATTTGAAGTGCAGGTGCTTTTGGATGGAAGATGAAGATACAGTGATAACCAACAATATTAAAGAGGTTGTAGCAAGAATCTTGATTCAGGATAATTAGAATATATTTTTTGAATCAGGTGTAAGCATGATGCTGACCCAGATAGGGGGGCCTAGCTTTTGTAATACTTAAACCGCCGAAGCGTAGCGGAGGCTGGAAGGCCAAAACAAGTAGAACTAAACCTAAACTACCGCCGCGTAGCGGCGGCGCTCGGCTAGTAGTATATAAAGGAACTTTCCACAGCGCAGTTTTCGCAGATTTTCTAGCTTACTTTAATCAAGATAAATTCTTATTCGGTATGATACAGATAAAAATTAAAAAAGTGAATTTACGACTAATTCATTTACGATTAGTTCCGGAATTGTTTGTGAAAGCGTCGAGCTCAAACCAGCTGTCAGTTTCAGCCAATAGACTTCGAATTCATTTGCAGAAGAAGACACTGTTTTGTCCTAAAAACCAAGTTTTATTCTCGCAGAGCAAAGGCAGTGAGCCGATATCGTACGTTGATTTTTTTTATTTAAAACAAGTCAAATTTTAGGACAAAACTTCAAGTACGGACAATTTAGGAATCGTTTACAACGTCCAAAGGCGTTACTTTGGTCGCGTGCTCGGACACATCATCGTCTTTGGCGACCAAGTTGCCCTCTAGAGTTATCAGTGATCTGTCAAATACTCGAGCCACATCTGCAAGCCCCCCCAATAGTCTCAACATTGCCGTCAGAAAGTCAATCTTGGACTCCAGTCTCACGACGCGACCTCTGGCGTTGTCCCAGTGAAATCGTACCGATCCACGTATCTCCAGACGTTGGTTCAGCATATTCAAAGCCAATTCCGATCCACCGAAGTTGCAGTTGGCATCGACAAGGTGCGGGTACAAATAGTGCAGACTGTTCGGCGTAATGGTGACGCTGACCTTGGTGGTCGCCAGGAGCGATTCCTCGGAGAGTATTATAGCGTCGAAGAGATATTCGGCGATCTCCTTGGTAAAGGAATACTCGCCTGGCTCGATGACATCTTAGGCTACGCCAAGACCGAGGACGACTTGCTCGGGCTTTTGGATAAGGTATTAGGGCGGTGTGAACACTTCGGATTGAAACTGCATCCGAAGAAGTGCCGTTTCTTCACGAAGGAAGCCAAGTGGTGCGGGAAGCTGTTTTCGGCAGATGGCGTGCGCCACTGCCCAGAACGGGTACAGGGACTGGTCGACATGCAAGCACCAATGACGGCTGGCGACCTGCAGCAGTTCTTATGTGCGGTGAATGGGATGCGTCAGGGCATTCCCGAATATAACCGCCTGACGGCGCGGCTGTCAGCGGTTATGGAGCGCGCTATGGCTGCGGCTGGTTCCCGCAAGAAGGCGTACTTGTCGAAGCTCCTGTTGACCGACGTCGGGTGGTGTGACGAAGATGTAGCCGCCCTCACAACGGTCCGGCAGGCGCTGCTCAAGATGGTGCCGTTGGCTCACCCGCGCGCGAAGGCCGAGGTGTGTATCTACACGGACACGAGTCACGATTACTGGGGGGCGGTGGCTATTCAGCTGGAGCCGGAGGAGCTCCAGCTACCGCTTGCAGAACAGAATCACCGTCCGCTCGCGTTCCTGAGCGGCCGATTCGTAGGCGCAGCTAGTCTCTGGCCGACAATTGAGAAGGAAGCGTTCGCGATTGTTGAGGCAACCCGGCGCCTAGAGTATTTGCTGATGAGACCAGGAGGATTTCATCTCTATACCGACCATCGTAATTTGATGTATATCAACCCTTTGGGTACGGATGGAGCAATGGCGCGGTATCAAGCGGACAAACGCCAGCGATGGGCTCTGTCCCTAATGTCATTCAAGTACGTAATCGAGCATGTCCCGGGCGAGGTGAATGCCTGGGGCGACCTTCTCAGTCGATGGGGCGCGGGACCTTCATCCAGGGACGCCCGAGGCGCAATGCGAGTGTCGCGACTAGCGGTCGTTGACCGCGTCTCGCCGTTGGAAGCACCTGAGTTCGTGTGGCCGACCGAGGCCGAAATTAAACGCGTTCAAGATGCAGCGTGCGCGGCGGGCGGGTTGCCAGCAAATCTGACGTTCAACGAGGAACGCCAAGTTGTCGTCGACCTAGACGGTCGTCTGTGGATCCCTGATGATGCTGTTGAGTTGCAACAGCGTCTGTGTGTAGTGGCACACGCAGGCGCAAGCGGTCATCGTGGCGCGACCACTACAGCTAAGTCGTTGTCGGATCGCTTCGTTTGGACGACGAGAGCTCAAGATGTGGCGTCCTTTGCTAATGGTTGTTTGCATTGCATGACCACAGTCACTGGGAAGATCCCTCGTCCGTATGGTGAGACCCTACGTGCAACAAAGCCGAACGAGTTGCTCCATTTCGATTTTCTATCCATGGTTGAGGCGGTCGGCGGAGTCAAGTATGTATTAGTACTGAAGGACGGCATGTCCGGGTTCGTGGAACTCGTGGCATGCGTCGCAGCCACGAGTGACCAAGTCTACGAAAGTTTAATGGATTGGTTCAAGCGGTCACTGCATCTGTTGCCCCCATGGGCACGCGTCTGGGTGTATACACGCCGCGGTGCGTTACAAAGGAGTACAGTTCCTGTGAGTCCTCGTGCAGCGGGAGCTGCCAGTATCCACGAAACCAGTCGAGCAAGAAGAAGAACCCGTATCCTTCCAGCTCGCCCACAACCACCTCCAGGACCGGCATTGGCCAGGGCATCGGCTCCGTTTGGTCGTTCACCGCCCGAGTATCAACGGTCATTCTTTGATCAGCATTTGGGTCGATGTCCTGCTCCTTTTTACGCACGATTCTCGGCGCCGAGCACCACACGGATCGATGGTTCATGTAGATAATGCCAGCTTCCTCCAGCGTGGACGTGTGACGGTCGAGGAACAGCCGATCATTCGGCGAATATCGACGAGGTTGGCACTTAACCGGCTTAGCATTGGGCTTCAAGCGCACTTGCAATGGCGCGACCTTCACGAGAGGATCGTAGCCGAACGCCAGTCGAAATTTGTCTGCGCGCACGGTCAAGATTGCCCTAAGCTTTATCTGTCCCGGTGCTGATAAGCCAGCCGTGGCCGCAAGTCGCTGCGACTCTTCGAGTTGGTCAATGACGGCCTGTAACGCCGTTCGCGACTCGTACCGGTCGACATCATCGTCAGCCTGCGTCTCAACCACGGGATCCCGCGCGGCCAGCTGCACTCGGCTCATACGCTGCAGCGCCGATGGCTCCACGTCAGCTCTCGTCTCCATTTTTGAGACAATCCCCTCGAGTTCCCACTCAGGCTGCACGTTCCTCGCGTTAGCCAATCGAGTATCCGTCGAGTAGCCGAGCGTCTGCATAACCGGCCGACTGGCCGTCAGCTCGAGCTCGTGGTTCCCTTCTTCAATCCAACAAAGTAAATTCCTAAGCATGAGCGGCCCGGCCGTGGTGCTGAGCAACACCTCAGCAAACTTGACAGCTCGTGACACGGTAACACGACGGCCACCGACGGGCAATAGGTCGCGGGCTTGGATGGATTCAATCTGGGGCGAGGCTCCTCGAAGAACAAGCGCGTTGATTACTCCACTGGTTACCAGCGACACGTCCGCCCCGCTGTCGAGAAGAACTGCTTCGATTCTCAGGCCATCGACCTGAGCCTCGACAGTGCCTGTGTCTTCACTCTCCCTACGCTTTGTCCGGACAGGAGTTTCCTTGATGCGGCGCATCTTGGCGCCTTCAGTCGAAGAGAACAGCTTTCGCAACAGCTCAGAGGCCTCCTCGGGCGACGCCTTCGGACAGTCCCGAACTTGATGAGCGTCGCTTCCGCATTTGAGACACGCACCGGCTCCTCGCCGGTGCGGCCTCCCACCTCCGGCAGACGTTGATCCTCTTCCTGGTGGGGGTGTCTGGCCACCCCCGCTACCAGCGACACCATCAGCAGCAGCTGCACCGCTCCCTTGGCTGCCGTGACGTCCACTTCCACCACGATCACTGGCGTTGTGGCCCCGGCCACCGCCTCGACCACTGGACCGTCCACTATTTGATCCTCCGGATGTGCCGCCAATGTGTCCACCAGAACTTTGCATTGCGTGTTCCCACGTCATAAACTCCTTCATGAGCTGGGTCACCCACTGGCAGAAGGGCACGACCTCCGAGCGCAACGTCTTGTGCTCGTGGAGACTGAGCTTTGTCGTGATCACCGCCTTGAATCCTTGGGGCTGCAGTGCGGCCACCATGTACTTGACGAGCCGGCGCTGCTCGTTGGCGAACGCCACGTCGGTTAATTGAAGCGCTCAAGGATCGTGGTCATGTCGGCCTGGAGGCGCATCATGCGGCTCTCCGGCTCGGGCATCGACGTGTCCATCTTCAGCTTAGTCATGGCCGCGTCCACCGTGGCATAGTCGACGATCGAGGCCACATTCGCTTGTTTGAAGTATTGGATCCACTCTTCTTCCGTGATCTGTTCGGGGGCCTTCCCGAAGGTCCAACGAGCGATAAGCCGCTTCGTGCCGCTCTCAATACACGCACCCACTGGCATTGCAAACGCGCCAGTCCATTGGGTCTGCAGGGCATTAACTGCTGCGAGATGCGTTTCGTATGCCTTCATGAAGTCCCTCCGGTCTTGCATGGTTACACCCTTGTATCTGGGAGGCTGGGGAAGCGCTGGCGCTGCCGCAACGCGCCCTTGGCTTGACCGCGGGCTTACCGTCGGCATGCCTTCATCATCCGCCTCGTCCGGGCCCGTCGCTTCCGTGAACGGGTTCGGGATTTGTAATTGGAGACCCGGGGACCGCGCCGACCCGACGCTCTGCAACTGCATTCTTCTGGTCTTCTCTTCGTGTTCGTCCATTACGTCTTCTTTCTTACTTGCCATCTCGCGTCACACAACGCGGAGCTTGAGCTCGAACTGAGCAAGTAAGGTAACTAAAGTTAACTTTGATCTTTCCTCACCGGATCGAATGCCGTCTGAACAACAGAAAGCAAAAATCAAACTAAATTCACAAACCTTTAGCTACTGCTGGGCCTCACACAACGCCTGGGGCCCGTTCCCGCTACGAGGGACTTCTCTACTTCAAGTGACGACAGCGTCGCCGCCTATACACGGCAGGCGTCCGACCAAGACTCCGGAAGTGTCCAGAACAACCAGCACCTGGAGTATACAGAGCACCTGGAGTATACAGTGTACATGCACTAGCACTGTATACAGCCAGATCAGCCATGGAGGTGCATCTAGGACACCTCCGTCGAGCGTTGGACGTGATGTGAGCGAACAAGCTCTACGCCAACATCGACAAGTGCGGCTTCACGTCACCAGAGATCAAGGCCGACACGGCTGGACATGAACGAGTCATCTCGTTCAAGCCCAGGCAGCTCAAAGCCGCCGAGCGGAGCTAACCTGTCAGCATCAAGGCGCCCCTAGCAATGAAGTATGTCCTTGTAATTTGTTGGGTACACCTTCGAGGCTCAATGCCCTTTGTGATCTACCCCAACCACGCGTCCATCCCAACTACGCGTCCTTGCGGACGGTGGCCACCTCGCCTCACATCTCCCAACGGATGGCGAGGTGGATGCGCTTCTTAGCGGAGTACAACTTACGCGTCGAATAAAAGCCGGGCAAGCTCAACGTGCTTGCAGACGCCTTCTCTCGGCGTCTAGACTACGAGTTGGCCCACATCACACGGGTGACAGCGGATCTATATGATCGGATACGCATGGCGTATCGGGACGATGAGGCTGTCGCGCCTATCGTCAAGTTTCTCACGGCAGGAACGGGCGCGAAGTCCGACTGGCTTTCGTCGCGACAGGGTTCCCGGCTCCACCGATATGAGTTGAAGGATGGCCTCGTCTAGTTCCGGGTGAAGTGTAGTGAGACTCCACGGGTGGTCGTACCAAATGTCAAGGATATGAAGCTCGCAATCCTCGCGGAGGCGCACGACGCACCCTCCTGCCGCCCCTTGGGCCGCGAGAAGACCTTTCTTTCGGTCTCTCAGGCCTTCTGGTGGACCCATGTGTACAAGTGGGTCGCATGATGCGTGCCGTCATGTGAAACACTTCAGCGGTTTAAACCCGCAGGACACGCTTCGGCTCCATTACAAAGCCTGCTGTTCCGGCTGACTGTTGGAAGTCGGTGAGGCTTAACTTCATTTTTGGACTTCCCGCCGACGTACACGACAACACCGGGATTTTGGTGCTCGTGTATCGGCTGAGCAAGATGTACCATCTTAATCCAGTACCCGTTACCTTCACAGGCGAACACACCGCGAGGTTGTTCGTCGATGGCGTGTTACGCTATCACGGTCTCCCGGAGACGATTGTCTCGGACCGAGAGTCGCGGTTCACGGCTGCGTTTTGGAAAACGCTGTTCCCGTTACTAGGAACTCGTCTGAAGATATCCACTGCGGATCCTCCACAGACGGCCAGACAGAGCGCGTCAATCGAGTGCTCGAAGCCACTCTGCGCAGTGTGTCCGTGGACGCACCACGTACGTGGTCGACCCAGCTTCCGGTTGTTCCGTTTGCGCTCAACAACGCGGTGCGCGCGTTAACGGGGGATCACGCCGTTCTACCTTAATGGTTTCCGCCACCTCAGAGTGCCTCTCACTCTTCGATGAGACACTGCATCCTCTATTCTAAGTGGGGGGGGGGCTCGGAAAGCTCTTCCTCACAGGTCTCCGATGTGAGACCGATTTCACTGCGGAAACAAGTGGACTCCTTTATAAATACCAAGCTGAGTGTGATCAGCAAGGTCCGCGATGCCATGGCAGCAGCCCAGGACAGACAGCATGAGTACGCTGACAAACATGGAAGAGGAAGCTTAAGTGTATTTTAGGAGGGTGAATTATGTGACTAGACACGAGGTGCCTACCGCTAGACACTGTAAGCTCTATCGGAAGCAACCAGCTGAGGCACCTCTTCATTGGACCGCTCTCAGGCATGGTGCGTCGTACACCATCGACCTACCCAAGTCAATGACGACGCACCCGACGATCGACGTTGGACGTCTTAAGCGGTATCATAATAGGCAGGGGGTTGCTGACTCGCAGCCTCACCTTGCCCCAGCTTCTCGAAGCGAGGACCGACCACAGACATCGACGAGGGCGTTGGAGCAGGCACCCGAGTCTCGGTCTGAACAGCAAGGCTGCGGATGAGACCGTACGCCGGAGGGACCCGCCCGAACGGACCCCAGAGCCATTTGCCGAGTACGTCGGGTACTCACCATACGCGTACGACTGGGAGTGCGCCGAATGCGGCTCCGGACTTGGCAGCAGAGCCTCAAGACGTCGAATCATGCAGAAGATCTCGTCAAGATCGGGCGAAGAGACCCGCCAGTCTACCCGCAGATGCAGGCTCGAGCCCTCCCGCTCCAATAGGTCCAGGCGGCCTGCAAGACGATCGAGCACGCTTGATCCCCGGTCTGGGCGGCAGCATCACCGCCAGTCCCAACGCCAAGTGCAATCTCAAGCATGAGGACACGTTGATGGAGGCGATCAACCTCAGGACCCGCGGGAGAAGCACTCGGACGAGATAGCGTTCCGAAGGCTCTGAGTACTCGTACTCGTACGAGGGAACCTCCGCCCCTGCTTGACCGGAATGGAGAGGTCCACTACCACGTGGAACAGATCCTCCAGGGGCAACGGCGTCGCTGTAAGCGACAGCTCCTCATGAAATGGAAGGGTTATGCCCACTCCGAGAACTCGTGGGACCGATTAAACGGCTTCTGATATGCTACCCGACGGCTGCCGCAATCTGGGAACAGAAGCAGCGGCAGCTTCGTAAGTAGTCCGGGGCTTCTTGCCCGAACGGGGTACGGACGTTGACGACACTCCGTACCCGCGCTCATCGTGAGCGCTAGAAGCCGCGCACTTCAGAATGCCTCTTGGCAGCATGCGCTTGCTGACCATGTGGGCAAACCGGCTACGAAGATCACGCTGGTTCAGGATGTGGAGCAGTAGCTGGTCTTCATGGAATTCCCGTAACGCTGAGGACGCTTAGTAATAGTACCCTCTTCCTCCTCCTCCTCGTCCACTTCATCCGAGGAACCGAAGCAGTTCCGATAGGAGTAATCAGTCTCCTTCTCCTCGCGGAGCTGATAATTCGAAGCCGTCTGCTTCTTAGAGGGCTTGGCGTCTTTGGCTTTGTCAGCCTTAGCACGCACAAGGCCCTCGGCGAGCGAGAGATGCTTGAGCGGTTTCTCCTCCTCCTCGTCACCAGCTTTGGGAGATCACTTAGCCTTGACGGCAGGACTCTCATAGCGCACAGACTGTGATCATTATTATCACTAGCGAGCGAGTGCACGCTGTCGTCGTCGTGCTTGCTGGGCACTGGAGTGGGTCCTCCCACAGAAAACACAGGAGCATCGTGAGTACTCCCGGACTCGGCCTCGCCCTCACTGCCCGAATCGAACTTACGTTCAGCGAACCGTGGGTTCGGCCGGTTGTCTGGAGAAACCGAGGGGACGGACTGGGGCGCTTGTTCGCACGCTTGCCCACAGTCGCGCTACCGGATGAGTCGATCGCTTCCGAAACCACCTTAGTAGCTTCGTGGAGTGCAGAGCCTTTGTTATGATGCTTTGTGCTCTTGGCTTGCGCCTTTCCAACAGCTGCCTTGAAGCGTGTTTTCATACCGCTCTTCGCGGCGCCATGGGACATGTGGAGACCGAGAAGAAGTTCGCTCAAAAGCTGCTCGAGGCTCTAACTGTAAAGTGAGCACGCTCCAGAGCCATTTTTTGGCCGACGCCCCTGGTAGATTGATGAAAGTTGTCATATCGTTGATTTGAGAAGCCGAGATTTGAGAAGCTCGCGCAGCCAAGTCGAAATATTTCGACTATGAGAACGGGAGTTTGTGACGTACACTTCCTCAGTCTGATTGGTCGGTCGAACACAAGTAAGGGAGGATGGAACGGGATACGTAGCCCCAAGTGTACCCATAGTTACATAGAGTGTGACATGTCACACTTCGGGATATCTGGTACATTGTACCAGGATCGTCCGAGGCCAACCATTGGCTGATGACATTGCTTTTCTATAGGTGACTTTTAGTTTGTAAATTTAACTCAAACTTAGCCTACCTAGAAATATACAGCTTACCTTGAATTGGTCACTTCGCTCCCTAAGGCAAAAAGGACTTGTGAACTGCCGTTCACTGAGACTTTGTATACTCTCGGAAGCCGACTTCCTCTAGCTGTGGCCCGTCAAATCAATCACTCGTATTTCCACCGCCACTTTATTCGTAAACATCATTAATGCAAAATTTCCCCTATCAAGTTGAGTAATTTCAAGTTTTCTCCATACGTAGTAATCTTAGAAAACCAGCTCGATAGAAGAATGTACTAGGAAACCATATTTCTCAAGGTTCATTAGATGAGGTTTACTTTTAAAATTATATATATTCCACGAACGTCACCATAATTTGCGTGCAAATTTCAATAGGCTCCCCCGATTTCAGGCACCTGACGCTTCAAACAATAGTGTGACCCCAACACTTATGGCACCAGGGATAGTTCACGCACGTACAGTCGTTGGAAGACAACAACAACAATAACAAAAGTCTTTGCGCTGGTGGAGCAACAGCACAGATCCTCAGCAGCATTTCTCATGTCAGCGTCACTGTGAGTTCGGTACCCAGTCTGTATCTTCAACCTTGGTGTGCTTTAGACTGGTTGTCTCGGACCTTCATTCTGTCCTTCACGCACAACATGATTGCATGCGAGTGTGGGCAAGACATCAAAGATCGCGTAGTGCCAAGTGCACATCCAGAGAGCCAGTATTAAGCTCTACGAAATCGTCGGCAGAGATAACGTGCCTGGGGTACAATCGCTATGACGTGACACTTGGTGAACCGTACCAATGGTCTTTACTTAAATTAAGTACATTTAGTATGCAGAACTTCGTCAGACTTGCGGCCTTGTGCTCGACTAAAATACTACCATCGCCCTTTGCAGGGTGGCTACTAATACAACAAGCAAAACAACCACTCAAGGGATGCTTAATTTGAGCAGATTTTAGGCAGCAAACGCAGCGTCAAAAGTCTTGAAGCGTGAGTTCACGTTCCACCTGTTGACTGTATCGCTGCTGCACCTGCATAGAATCCGGAAACCGGGCTTTTCAGCACGCTATCGCTGTTGACGGATGTTCACGTCGGCACGTAATCGCTAATTACTGGCCGCCAAATAACTCTGAAAGGCTGGTCTTTAGTCTTAGTGGTGCTTGAGTGAGTGGGCCTTCTCGCGTTTGAGGAGCACTGGCTGCTACGTATCGTTTCCAAATTTCCCCCCGAGAACTCCAGTCGATCGAGCAGAGCCATGGCTAGTAGTTTTCTCTCTCCCCCGGACCGATACACGCTCAGTGATCGAGTGATCGGTGGTGTTGTCCAATGCGCGGGCCCACACCATACCCATCTAGGTCTTGCCGACGAGAATGAGACTCGGGAATTGGCTCGGTACACTAAACCGAGGCAAACCTTTTCATTTGGCGCTGCGGAATCGTTCTCGACCGGCGCAATGGTGAAGTTTCCCTTGGGGGGCACGATTGGGCATACGCGTCAACCCGATCTCGACTCTCTCGCGGATCTGGTGAGCACACGCACTACCAGTATGACCCCGGTCGTCACAAACCAAGAAAATTTGACTCCTCCAACTTCAGGACGCAAGATGAAGGTTTCTGCCTCCCGACGTGAGCGCTGCCGGATCAACCAGGCCAGATACAGAAAGAGGCAGCGGCAGCACGCCGACAATCTGGACGAGAGTATCCGCACACTCCAGGAGGGGATTCAAGAGCTGGAAACTCAGCGTCACAACATTTTACGCTGTGCTCCCACGAACGAGAGTGTTTGGATCGTGGCGACAGAGTACTTTAGACTGTTCCGTTACGGATACATGGCGCCGCAAATGACTCCAGCGTCCACTACCTCTCCGACCGCCGCTACTAGCCTGACACCCCGTACACAACGCGAGTCACACGCACAGCTCGATTTCCTGAAAGCTACGATGGCTCCCGATGTGACGGACGGCAATGTATACGGCGCAGAGGCGATTCTCGAAAACTGGAGGCTGATGTCGCTTAATGGAGTGGATTTGCACTTCCACCCCAAGCGTCTGGAGCAACTCGCTACAGGTTCTCTTCTTGCTACAACCAAAACAACCGTCACTATAACTGAGAGCTCACTGCGTCAACTGTTTCCGCACCTGGTCTTAGACCAAGACATGAAGGAAGATGAACCGCGTAGGCCTTCCTCCCTGGGTGCCAGACTATTAAACCAGCGACTGAGCTTGTGTGGAGCTGTACACTTTGACTGGGACTCCTCAATCGGTCGTGTGGCTCGACTCGAGTCCACAGTGGACCTCATGACCCCGATGTTGGAATTATTGGGCAGTCTCGAGGACGTTGCTCGTGTGTTTGACAAGGCTTTACTGACGCTCGATGGAAGATTTCTAGCAAATAAGGGCCTCGATTCGGTGCCAGCTAGCAATTAACTATCCATAGCAGACAGACACTTTGGGTTTTAGTACTGGTTTCTTAAAACCTTATCGTGGTACATTAATTCGTTTTACAGTATACAAATAGCGTGGTAAATATGCAGAAAGTTAAGATTTTGTTAAGGAGCTACCTGCAAAGTGGGAATCAAATTGGTACCGAGAATTTTACTAAGAAAAAGTTAAGTTTGGTAGAAGGAAGTGCTGTTGCAGTTCAAGATGGTTGTGTTGGCGGCAACGCTCGTAGGCGTTATGCTTTTTTCTTCACGACATCGTTGATGGCATCGTTGATGACATCGCTGCTCAGCACGCGATCCCTGATGCTCCGGAGCCAACACTGTTGGCTTCAAAGTATCGCAAGACATCACTGATGACAGCACACAAATACCCTTGACAACTAGGATTATCGTACCATGGTCAGTTTGGGACACATGTAGCAACGACATATGCATGCACTCCCTGTGGCCAGCAAAGAAGCTGCTCGGCGCCATGTAAAACGAGCAGTAGGATAACCAGTCCTCTTCAGATTGTATTAATATGCCCGAATCCGTGTCCTCGATTGGCCTCATTGCCGTGCACATCGCTGCACGCGATCGCAGTTGACAAAACGTCCTCTGCACGTAATCGCTGATGACCGAACAAAATTACCCTCTCGAGTCTGTTCTTTGAAGCCGCACATGGTACAGTAATCGAGATAAAATTGGGTCTGAGTGAGTGCTGAGTTGTCACTTGCTATTATATATTCTTCACTCTCAGCGACACCATGAGCAGCAATTTCCTCATCCCGCCCAACAGATTTCCACTCAGTGACACTGTGATAGGCAGCGTTGTGCGCCGCGTCGCCTTCTTCCACTTCGACGACAACAACGTGTTTACCGTCACGCGGATGGCGTCGTGGACCAAGAGAGGGCGGAAGGTGATGGTCTCTGCAGGCCGACGGGAGCGGTGTAGAATGAACCAGGCCCGATACCGACAGCGACAAGGCAAACACATAGACAACTTGAATGATAGCATTCAACAGCTGCGAAAAGAGGCTGCACACTTGGAAGCTCAGCGACAACTAGGCATTCGTAATGCGCCGGCGGATTAGAGTGCTTGGGTCATTGCAACCGAGTACTTTCGGCTCTTCCGCAATGGATATATGGCGCAGATGCTCAAACCGGAGTCGCCCCAAACAACGCCGGCAAATAGCCGTAGAATTTTCTACTGGCCGTGACCGGACCTTATGCCCGGATGTTTTTCCCGGTCAAATCATCATGTCAGTGCAAACATCCGATCTTAAAATGGTGTGTTAATTGTATACAAGAAGCTACCAGTTCAAAAGTACAGTCATGTAGTTTAAGCTCATCGTTGCTCTGTAGCAACGTACCATTAGTCATCTTCTGAGCTGCTCTCTTCGTCAGCCTCCTGATCTCCATCCCAGTCCAATGAATTGTCGTACACATTCGCAGCCTCTGTGATCCTCTGCTCTGAGTCTTTTATGGCGGCCACTGCACCTGTAAGCGCCTCATCAGTAGCATCACCCATAGACTCCTCGTCCGACGATGTATCTCCACACAGGCCCAGGTTGTCATCAATTTCACTACAGAGTGAGTCAAGGGAAACATCAGACTCTTCAAAACCGGCGTCGTTGCTGTCCGAGTCAGGTGGCACTTCAAACTCAGTCAAGTCAGGTACCGGCGGAAGTGCTATACGAGGTAACCGCTGTTTCTTCCGGCGCAGCCCTCGTGTGATGCTGGCCTGCTTTCTGGCGTAGGCACTTGACATTCGGCCTATCGGTGAAACAAACTGGCGCAGATTGGGATGGGGCTTGAAAGCTGCATTCATTTCGCGGTTAAACCTCTCCAATGGGTTGTTAGTACGAGCAACTACCGAGTTCATGATGCCGAAAACATTCCACTCCGTAATAAAATACCGTTCTAGCCAGGTTTTACGAAAGTACAGCCAGAGCCTACGTCATTCTTGGGCGGAGTACACACATCCTTTGTCGGCACACTTCCGTTTAATCTCTTGTTTAACCCAGCCAATACCCTTTGGGTCGACAAGCTCAGGATCGATTACAGTTAGGATGTCAAGTACACCAGGTTCCATACCAATCAAAATATCGTCTTCCGTAAGACGTTCTTTCTTCATTCGTCTACGTATTGCCTGTTTAAAGTGGAATAAGCATCCTACCACCTCGGCGTTGGGGAATTGACTTTAAACGGCTGAAATTAGGCTGAACTCGAAATCACAGACAACTTCAGCTGGAGACAACTTTTTGCCGGTGTCGCGGTGTATTAGGTGCAAGATGTCCTCGTACTTTGTCTCGGTCTTGGATGTACAGAGTACGAAATACACCGGAGTGTACATATTCCGAGCCGGATCATCCACCATAACGATCAGACACTGATAGAAGCCCCTTGGAACACATCTAAAAGTACCGTCAATAAAAATTGAAACACTGTTGTAAAGTAGAAGCTCCTTTAGAGCAGGGTGAGCCCACCCCAGTATACGGTTGGGTTGCGCATTCGGTTCCGGGTGGGCAGTCACGAGATGGAAACGAAAGAACGGGATCGCAGAGTCCTTGACCTTCGAGCACGGCGGTACCTCAACTACTCCATGAATGTCTCCACCGTAGTATCTGCGGCGAACCCGACGGACGCGGCTTTTAATTTGCTCCTCAGTTAACCCTTCGATAAGCTCCTCGCGGTTGGGCCCATAGAACTCAGAACAAATACGCTCCCAAATGGCTTCCTCGGGCATCCCAGGATCCTCCGTTGCCAGACGATCGGTCATCTTCTTCATAGCTCCGGTCTCATTCCTTAACGACCCGTTAACTATTACGTCTTTACGACAATTGTGGTCACCTATCACGCGTTATTCACCGTGGGGTGTTATCTTTAACACTCCGTTGCAGCGTGACGTACGGTACGTACTACACCGGTACACAAAATTCTTCGCAGACGCCCACGACTTCGTATATTTGAAACCCTTGTAGATTTTGATCGTTTTCGAGCCGCGCTTCTTCTTGACGCGCAAGACGGGTTGACTCTGTGTCGAAGGCGGTTGGTTATAGCCCTCAGAGGTGGTGCTGTCGATGCTGATGGCCGCTTGAGGAGGTGAAGTGTGTAGGCGCTCGGCACCATGACCTGTACTAGCCCCCACTTTATGGCTATGGACGCGCTTTTTCTTACGTCGATCATGCGTATTCTGACGTGTCATACCTTGGGTGAGTATGATAAATTCTGTCTGACAGTAAGTGGTTCTCCTGCTTCCCTCGTACGGACACAAGATCCAACAGAAATAGATCAATGGTCTTGTTGTAGTCCCGAATAGAATCCGGTACATTTCTTCAGTCTTTAACCCGAAAATTGTATTGGCTCCGTTCATAGATCAGATCATGCAAGACAATGCCAAAAAAAAAGCTCCGTTCATAAGATCCGGTCAGGGCGAAATACGGTCAGTAAAAAAGTCAACCCAAATAGCACGCAGCAGCACGTACAGCTCGAGGAAGTCGAGTTTGGCAGTAGATGTGACGGACGGGGCACTTTGTGGAGCCGAGGCAATCCTCGAATACTGGAGACTACTGTCAATGTTCCATGACGATGTTAACGTTCGGCTCAAGAGACTGTAACAGGTCTCAGCAGACTCACTGCTTGCCACTATGACTGTGGGTCCAAGAACATACTGCATCAATCTTACCAGCACTTGGTCAGCGAAGACGAAGTGCCACCGCTGGCTGTCAGCCTATTAGACCAGCGTCTTGTAGTGTGCAGCTCCTTACGGGATGCGACTAGTGGTCTAGTTGTACGTCTGGACTCCAAACTCGACATGCTGACGGCGATACTGCTGCTTGTGAGTACTTTGGAGAATGTGCCAAGTGTGTTTGGACACGCATTGATCAAACTCGAGGGTAAATTTCTTAGCAGTCTCTAGATTGAAGAATATTTAACCAAAAAAGAATTGTAGTCTGGTCATTTTACTTTCGTGGTGCTTTAGCTCTGTCTCCACGTTGCTCACTGCCCCCGTTAGTGATCCCCAACCTCGCACGAGAGGCGCTTGAGCTCAAGCTACTAGCGAGTCCGCTGGTTCTACTCCCAGGCGTGGCATCAGGGTAAGCGCCTTTCACGTTGAATGTCCATTGCATCTCCTCGGTGCAGATCACTAATTGGCCAGACTGCATCTTGCCGTATCCCGTGGGTGTGAAGGATACAACGAACATGGCACCGTCTTCACTACCGTACGAAGGTAGCTCGCCTTCAGCCGGATACACCGTGAACGCACTGGATGAACCGGCGGAAAACTCGGCAAGAAAAGCTGCTGGTTGTCGAAACTGGTTGCGCAGCTGGAAGCTCACGGACGACGTTTGGTTCAAACTCGACTCGATAGACAGAACGTCGTCGACAGGTGGGTCTCCTGCGTCCAGCGAGACGTCGAAGCGCCATAGCCCGCCACTGTTCTTCTTGACTAACAGTGCGACATTGCCACGATACAGACGCAGAGGTTCGAACCGAATCGTATACGGCAAGAGGGTGGAGCCTGAACTGGACGACATTGGTAAGGGTGTCACGGTTAAGGCTCGTTCGATTGCTGCGGCTGTCGTCATGGGCCCGAATCGACCAGCATCGATCTCCCACTCAACTGTGAACGTCTCGTTAGCCAGCTCCATGTCATCGGGTGCAGCCAGAAGCTCGCATTCTACTCTTTTCTCAACCGAGTCACGTGCTTGACAGGCAAGTACAGCTAAGACGCGAGGTTGTAGGGGAGCTTCAGCTACACCACGCAACGGATATCGCCACTCCAGTTCTGCAAACTCGTCGCCGCCGTGAACCACAAGTTCTGCTCGTGTTTCACTCACTACTCGAGGTATGAAAGAGATGGGTACTTGGAGTAAGCCAAAGCTATCGAGAAGTACGTGGCGTTTTTTTAAGAGTAAGTCAAATACGGGACTTGGAGGTGAGTTCCCGAAATCCTCAGCGACCAGCTTGACGTCGACTCGAAGTGGAGCTGCAAATGGATTTTTGAACGTAAACAGCGTCGACGCGGCCTCGTTGACTCGAGCCGTGACTATAAGAGGCTTCATCACACTAGGAGCTCGCCCTCGACCTCGAACAGTGAATTCCCAGTCACTAACCACGTCTTTTTCAAAGAATACGATACTGGAACTCTCGAAGTCAGACAGTGACGAGGGTGTATACTCCACGACAATACTTGCTCGACCGAACGGAGGTAGCTCCACTCGCTTCACGGAGCTGGTTGCGGTACTGTTCGAGCCCTTGATGGAGAAGTTGCGGGTGTTAGTGATACGATGTTGAAGCTGTAGCTCTTGATCGCTGGGGTTTTGAAGCCACAATGGCTGTGTACAGACGTCTCCCACAGCACAGACCATGTCGTCGAGTTCTTGAATCTCCGCTGCCTCCGCTACGAGGTTCAACCGGTACCAGAACTGACCGATCGCGTCACTTGAGAAGAGAATGGCGCCTTCCTCTCCATTTTCTTTCGTCAGTAAGAGAGGCGAGTAGACCAGCTCATAGACGCCTGCTTGTCGTGCTTCTAGAGTGAAAGTTGTAGGGCCTAATAACCCTCGACCATGGAGCTCAACAGCGAAGATAGTTTCGCTGTCTAAGGGATTGACCAACCCGATCTCAATACCCACAGCACCTCGTACGGCAGCCTTCATCTCGAGTGTTGTCTCTGGCTCAGGAGGACTCACAGATGCCTCCACTGTGTACCAGAGATACTCATTTGTAGATTCGTTCGTGAAGGTGACAGAGCCAAAGTACGAGCCGCTGACTAACGGACTGAAGGTGAGTGGATACTTGACACTACGGCTCGCGCCACTACCTGCAGGGACAGTGATCGTAGGAGCCCCGACTACATATCGTAGATCGGACACCACTTTAAACACTTGAGCTGCGTTTGCATCGCCTCCAGGCAGAGCGAACACGTTAAAGTTGTGCTCGATGCTAGTGCGAGCTTGGCAACTAAGCACCACGTGGTCTTGCGCTAGGGGTTCTTCACCGTAACCACTGAGATCAAACTCGAATTGTTGCTGTGTCGCAGTATTCAGAAGCACAAACGTCTTGGTTTCATGGTACATCCACGACGGTGTGAAAGTCAGAGGGTAGGTGGCGGATCTCTTGGCAGGAACCACGAGCGTGGGTGGGCCCGAGAACATTGAGATTTTCGACGGATTATCAGTGTTCCCATTGCTGAAAATGGTCTTGAGAGACCACGTTGTGTCTGTCAGATTCGAGAGAGGAATCTCCTGCACGATACTGTGGCGAGCTGGAGCCACAAACTCCAGCTGCGTCTTGACGTTTGGTTCTCTGACTTTGGCTACGAGGTCGTACACACGCACGTCGCTACTGCCACAGACTGTGTTTCGAGAGCGTAGCAGCAGCTTACAGGCGTATCGCCCTGCACCTTTCGGCTGGAAGTCGATCAAGACACTATTAGGACCTGCAAGAACTGACCGAGGAGAGCCAAGTCGTGCTTGGTTGGTCTTTAGTGGGGCTTTTGGACCGGATGATTCGATCCCAGAGGTGTCAGATCGTCCGGATACTGGCACGGATTTTCCAGTACCAGAGGCTAACGTTATCTCCGGGATGGTCGCTGAGAAGTAGGGAGAGTTAAAGTCCACGTGGAAGCTCGTGTGGTGGTTCTCTTCGCATTTTCTGAGTCCGTCCTTCAGTTTCGTATGCAGCTGGCCATTGGCTCGCTCGATAAACGACGCAAGCGCTCGAGTGAGCTGCGGATTCTTCGCAGGAATCGTTAATTCTCGAGCAAATCGGAACCTTGCAGTAGCACCAGGTCCAGTAGCATTTGCTGTAGTGGACGCTTCACATTGGATTTCCAGTGTTTCTAGACTTGCTGGAAGGTTAGCAACGGCGTGGATCTCATAGAGGAACTCTCCGATACTCTCGTCCAAGAAGAGCAGCTGACAGCGATAAGCCCCAGGAGCCAAAGGCAAGAACTCGATTTTCACCTTAGCAGATCCGTTCTTCCGGATGGAGATTGAGGCTCCACTGAGGCCAGGAACTGGAGCTGAAAGCCCACCACTCCCCCCACCTCCGTCATTGTTGTTGCTGCTTCCGGACGTACCGAATTCCGGTAGATAGAAAGGTTGTTGAGCTGCAATGCACCACGAGAAATCCCCGTCTTCACCTCGATTTTTGCCAGAGATAGTCGACCTTTTACGTCCCACTTCAGCGACGTCGGAGCTCATCCCAAAGCCTTGACTCCCTGGTTGGGCCGATCGACGGCGATTTCCTCCCCGGGAAGACGGTAAAACAGGCCCTGCGTTAGCCATCCCAGTCGTAGCGTCTGTCCCTGACTGCGATTGTGTCATCGATAATTTGAAATTTGCATTTGTGGGGAACTGGTTTTCAATCAAAATTGCTTCCACGCGTTTCTCGTACGTCTTGGTCTCCAGCTGAATGATGCGAACCGGTTTTCTCGACACGATATTAGACTCTAGTAGGAAAACCATCGTAGCGCCTCCCCCTCCAATCGATGAAGACCCAGCGGCGTCTCCTCTCGCGGCTTGAAAAACCAACCGAGCCGTGAGTTTCCTAGAGAATCGTGGACGAAAAGTGACGGCAAACGCGACGGTTTTCCCGGGATCGAGCACAATTTCATTCGCCTCGATCGCGAACTCACTAGCAGCAGCCTCCGGTCCACCTGCTCCTGTTCCAATAGCTGAATTTCGGTCACCTTTATCCAAGAAAACGTGGTACCGTAGTGGCTTCGTACTCGGATTCTTGAGCTCAATACTTTTCTCCATAACTTGTCCTAAGCCACCTTTAAACTCAATCGTCGCTTTCGGTATAAACTGTGGCAGTGTCTGCTGTAAGTGTAGCAGTAGCAGCAGCATCTCTCGCCCCGTAAATCCACGTAGAAATCGGGTTGAATCCATGCCAAAGTCCAGTCCAAAAGCTCCAAGTGTCTGCAGTAAAACAGCCGCTTGATGCTGTAATTGGGCCTCTGAAGGGGGTCTCCTTCGAGAGCTGGTGGTCTCTGACATCCAACGGAAACAATTGTAAGCACTTTGGTCCACTGAGAGCGTGGGGATGTGAGCTGCGATGAGGTGAAAGAGCCAACGTCCGTCTCGTAAATCTCGTCCAATATCCACAAGCTGCGTCTCTAATAGAGCACCCCCTAGCGACGCTAACGGTGCATGCTGAGGCTTGTGAAGAGCACGTACGCGGTCACAAAGCCACTGGATCAACACCATCTCCGCTTCACTGTAAATGTTGCTGCCTCGACACGCTCGTCCGGTGGCATTCGTGTGCTTTGCATCTTTTCTCTTGTCACTTCGAGCCGTGTTTTCTCCACTAAAGCTCTCGTCACTTTGAAGCTGCATCTGATACCCTTTCCACGTGATTCGAGAGAGTAAAAAACACTTGATAACCTGGTAAATCACCTTCATCCACGCTGTTGTACTCACCGAGCGCCATTCTTTTTTAAGAGCCCTTCGCCTAGCGACAAACGGCAGTGCAGCGTGCGATGGAGAGGAGAGAAGAGCAGGATCGACTTGAGGGTTTTCACACGCGCGTAGGTAGAATTCTTGAGCCAATAATTGCTCGGGGTAAACATCATGCACCATGGCCCCATACGAGCGAAGGAAGCGCAGTAGCTCCATGAATTGCGTCGTCAGTTGAGTCAGTTGGTCCTTCTTCGAAGGCTGAGCTGCCGACGCATTCGCTTTGCTGGTTCCTGTCGTCGAGTTGGATGCTTCTGCGTTCTTTCGCTTGTTGGTGGAGCTGCCTCCGAGACTGGGGATGACTGGAGCTCCTGGCTTCTTGACGCAGACCATGTCCAGCAATTCGTACAATGGGCGGCCAGAATTGTCAGCGAAATCCTCGGGGAATCGAGCTACGGGCGTTCGAAGGAAATTGGCATTGAGATACTGCAGCACCAACTGGATCTCGCCATCTGAAAAGGGAATAGAAGAGCTAAAAGTCGACGCTTCTTCTTCAAGACCCAGGGACGGATCGACCGTCACAAAACCGGTAGCTGCTGCGTTTTCTTTGACGTTTTCGATCTCCACTTGAGCTTGTTTCGAGGGCAGCAGATACACAGGGAAGTGGCCGGAAGCGTGAGTATAAAACTGGAATTCTAGATTCGAGTTTGGAGCGCCATCAGATTCAAGCTCCAGTTTTGACGATTCTTTTCGTTGAGGAGACCCCTTTAGCTCTTGACTCAATTCTGCTGCTAAACCGTATGTTGTCAGGAAATTGTAGTTGGTGAACAAACAATTCTCTGCGCACCCTGCAACTGGCAACGCAAAGGAATTCCCATCAGCGTCCAAAAACTCAACGCGTGCGTTGAACGCCACGCTGGAAGACGCACAGAACCGCAACTCAACCGGCAGACTCGGACACGCCATACTCAGCGTCTTCCCGCGTGGGAAGGCAACTGTGAGTGGGGCACGCGACGTATCTAGCGGCACTCGACAGTTCAACTCCAAGTGGTCGTACCCCGTAGCGTACACTTGAAACTTCGCACTCGCCGTCATTCCCAAGGGAACAGTTGGAAGCACCACGCGGTTGGTCGAAAATGACAAATGGGGGTAAATTCCTTCGCCTCTCAAGCTGAAATTCACGTAAAACGCTCCGTCAACAAAGAGCGGCAACTCGTCGTCCGCGTACTCGACCGCATCCAAGGGCAAGAAACTCACTCGGAGTGTCACTTGTTCTCCTGGCGCCAGTTCTCCTCTGTCTGGAGCAACGTGGAAGACAACGGACGTCGCGCTGTTGGAAGGGTTCACAGAGGCGATTCGCTTCGCTAAAGCCGCACCGGAACTCGCCCCAGAAGCCACAACAGCAGCCGCTCCAGCCGCGAAGTGCACGAGATTTCCTTGTCTTAGTCGAGTCGTGTCGATGTGCCATCGAATCGTCTGCTCATCGTCGTTAGTTAGAACGATTTGCTTCGTGTAGGGCACTTTACGGATCCCTTCCCGCGTGATGATGCAGCGCTTAAAGTGCATCGACGAAGCGGAGAATCGCAGTCGAGGGACAATCGCTCGGGCTACGACTCGACGCTTTAGCGACGCTGAGGCGATCGAAGCTCCAGCAATTTGAAGCGGGAGAACGAGGTCGTGGCTGCCTTCTGTCAACGGAGTGAACACGAGATGACACGAGACTGTGGCGTGAGGAGGCAGGCAGATCTGCCACTTGGAGCAGCGAGCGTCACTTGGGGAAAGTCTTTCGTCGTTGTCGTCATCATCTCTCCACTTGTCGTCAGTTAAAGGCGCAAAGATGTTGCTGGCGTCTTCGAGGTGGGCGAGTAAGCGAGTAGGCGTAGATAACGAGAACTCGCCGAAGGATGCGCCGAGATCCAGCAGTAAACACGCAGGGATGGAGCTGTGGTTCTCCATGGAAATCACGCGAGGAACCGAGACCCCAAGCACCACTTCTCCAAAGTCAACAGCGTCAGCAGGAGCGAGGAAAACGTCGGGGACGAGCACCGACGCAGTTACCGGAAGCCGACGAACTTTACCGCCACGTATACTCACAATGACATTCACTTGCGCCTCCTTACTCCCGTCCAACGAGATTGCACGATGCGGGAAGAGCTTGACAGTGACGTCCGTCGATTCCTGGGGGTCCACGACGCCTTGAGCGGGAGAAACGTGCAGTCCGATGGTCGTACTCATCGATTGAGGCTCGATACTGGCGTAGAAGACAGCGCGAGTGTGCAACCCGAGGTTGGCCAGAGACACTTTCTTCTCGCGCTCCACGCCGACGGAAATGGTCCCAAAGTCCACTTTCCTGTCTCTTGCCACCACTTTAGCCTCCGAGAGAAGCGCTCGACAGTTTAGAAACCCTTTCTCGCCTCCCGTGACGTTCAAGTGGAAGCTCTGAGCCAGCCACATGGCTCCATGCTTGTGCGTGACCCCCAACGCAGCCATGTTAGCGCCGGTCATGGACGGAGGAGTGTAGACCACCTTACAGACCATGGTAGCTGACGGTCCGAGCGTGCCACTGGCTGGAAGAACCTCGAATGCGGTCGTAGTATTGACGTTGGAAGGTCGCTCAGCCATCGTCATAGTGGTGACTGTAGTGGTGGCATTACTCTTGGACGACTCGGGTCGGGAGGAGCCATCAGGAGTCGCGATCAGAGGCATACGCGTCCATACAAATGGAGCTTCCGAGTCGCACGTATTGGTGATCACAACCTCACGAGCTATCGAGGAGCTCAGATCCAGAGCGCCAAACTCGAAGCGTAAGTCTTCAGGTGCCAGTTCCACGACGATGGGGGCCACTTCAGCGACAGTTGTGACTTGACGCGGGTGGGTGCCATTGATGGAATACGTGAGACTCTGCTGGAAGAATTGCTCTCTCGAAGAGCAGAAAACCAGGTCAAACCCTGCCTTGGAATGCGGAGGAACCACCTGAGACGTCAGCAAAGTCTTGCGCGCGAGCTCTTCCAGTGCCCCTGACGCTCCGTCCTTCCCTCCTCCTAAGTGTAGACTCACAAGGACGTTGTGTTGAAGGTTATTTTGCACTGTGAGAGAGCGTGTGGCACTCCCGTTGACACTCAAGCGACCGAAATTCAAAGTTTTCGGACCGGAAACGACCTGTTCGAGCTCGTCAAACTCCAACGTTCGAGCGCAATCCGCCAGCTCTGCGGGTGTGGCTGGCGCGGGTTTGAACTTCTTCTTGATACGTTTGAGCTCATCGAGAAACGCCTTGGATTGTCCTGTAGGGCCCCCAGTCGAGTGCTGGCTTAGCCACAGAGGATCGGTGGCTCCAGCTAGCGATTTTGGCAGTCGAAGCTGCTGAGGCTGAGTTCTGTCCATCCCCAGATCGACGTCTTTCGCGTCGTCTTCCTGGTTGTTCCCACGAGCCTGAGCCACGCGTTTCTTTAGTTTCTGAGCTTTCCCTTTCCAGCCTTTCGCTTTGGCTTCACGCTGAGCTCGACAGTGAGCGAGATAGTCATGATACGCAGCTCGATGGTCCGCGCGTCGCGCCAGCTCCTTGACGCAGTAGGTTAGATGCGTGTTATTTGTCCCCTGGAACTCAAATTCGTCCAGTGCAGCGGTGCCATTCAACGCCGCCAGTTCGTACGGAGGTTGACGCAGGAATCGACGGGATAGTTTCCCCTTGCTTTGCTTGGCTTGTTCTGGCAGTAGAAATTTGTACTTTGGGGCGAAATCAGCCGGCAGCGCCAAGAGGCCACCCACGAGTCGCCCGCTAACAGGAGGCACGGGGCCAACCACAGCAGCTCGACCGAGAACCTTCACAGGGATTTCTAACACGCCGTCATTGATCCTTAAGGTCAAATGGCTGTTGAAAGTGCCCAATTGGGTGGGTGCGAAGCTCACCACGAGACTCTGAGACTGCAACACATCCAAGCGGCCAGAACGTGGGCTGACAGAGTAATGCGCCACGCCTCTGGGAACTTCAAAGCGCACTAGGAGTCCTGATAAATTCTTCAGAGATAATAAGAGATCTGCTCGATCATAGGACCGCACGTCGCCAAAATCTAGAGGCGGTACAGGTGCCAACTGCAGTCGAGGGATAAACGTCTTCGCGGAGACTTCAAATGTCAAATTTTGAGCTTGTAGCTCGCGACAGATGATAGACGCAAAGGCTGTTAAAGGTTCAGCTGGGGCTGGTAGCAGCGTGAAGTCAAGACTACTGTCAAAGCCTCCATCGTCTAGAGCTGTACGTCCTTGTTTGCGTTCGATTCGCTGGATTTCTTCGACTGTTTTGGCTCGTGGGTGGTAAGTAAACGTCACTGGTGCCTCACTAAAAGGGTCGATTTGACCATCAGCTGGAGAAATTCGAAGTTCCTTGCGTCGTTCATAAACTTCTCGATCTTCTTCGATCGCTCCTGCGGCGCCTCCAAAACTGACAGAAGTCTTGAACGACAAAGGTTGAGGCCCATTATTCCTTAGAACCGTCTCGATTGTACGCGTCTCGCCTGCAAATAACGAACCAAAGAACAAGGAATGTACTGGCTCCAGTCCTTGCCGTAGCACCAGCTCGGCCGTGTGCTCCACTACGCTACCCGACACGTCCACGATCTTCTCTGCAGATGGCGCTGTATTTGTACTCGCATGCTCGTCCTCTGCGTCCTCTAGAAATTCCCAGATCCGAACTCGAACAATTCCTCGAAAGTCTCCAGTCTCCAGTCCATTTGCTTCCACCTTAACATTCACAGATTCCAATGGCTCCAGCGTCCCTCGTTGTGGTGACACTGTGATCGCAGCTTTCGTGGAATGGTCACTTGCATCCAGCACCTCAACTGCAAATCTTCCGGATCGGGCACCACAGTTCAGCACTTCGACACACCGAGCCGAGCGTTGAGTCAGCACCACGAGTCCAAGTTCGCACAGCGGCGGCGTCACTTCCAGTAATGGACAGGCACGTCTGGCCAGCAACGGAACTTCTAGAGAGGAGCCGTCGTCGCCTTTTAGGTGCAATACATCGTGGACGATAGCGGGGGTGGCCATTTCGGGTTCTGCAACGTCGTCACTTTCGGGTAGTTCGAAGGTGACGTCGTATTTGACACTGAGACCTGCTGGCAAAGAGACTGTGGCGTTCTCCGTCCTCGCGAGGTCTCGACCCCGTAGCAGAACTTTAAACGGTGAAGCGTGCGGTGGTGGAGTCAACCGGAAGCGCAACACTCGGTCGCTGGCGTTCCGGACGCTGAAAGTCGCAACGTAGCATGAACGTCGTTCGAAAGCCGAGAACTCGACAACCGAAGGCGCTACTTGTAAGCCCGAGGCGGTGCGATCGCCACGAAGACCGCAAGGCGTCGACGGCCGCCCAACAACCCCCGCTGTTGGCATCGATGCAGTTAAAAAAAGATTCTGAAGAAGTTGCAAGGTGGCCGTCCAGGCACGTCGGTTCAAGGTTGGCGAGGCAGTTTTTGAAAATGCAGGTTGAGCATTAAATCTGCGTCAATGGAAAATAAATGTACTACCGCCATATACTCGAGCTGCGGCGCTGCTTGTTAAAACTTTCGATATAGCCGTCTGGTTAACTAATGCCTTGTTGCACGGGGAAGTTCTGCATTTTTATAGAAGTATCATCTCGTAAAATTGCCTATACTACATGTAGTATGATTTAGTAAATGAGTTACCATGTAGTGCTTTGCATGCATTTGAGACTGCTTCAACAAAATGATACCGGAATTAACGTGTTTTCTGCAACCGTGTCAAAACCGTAAGAACGGCGGAAGGCGTAAAATCTCGCACAAGATACCCTGTCCATTTGAAACCGCTTTGCTCACAATATTGTAAGCAATAGCGCGCTTTAACTGGGTTACTGTTTTGATGCCCTTACGAATTATCAAGATCAATTGATTTTCGCACTTAACCGAAACTGTGACATTTATTGAAAGCTTTAATCGACAGAACTGTCAAACTACTTGCTTTTAACAAGAGCTTTTAAATAGCACTTGAATTTTTAAAATTGAAATTTTTTGAGTCCTAAATGTATCGTCATTTCGAGGGCTTTTAAATGGAGATAATATTTTTGAGCGACCACAACTTCTTCGGTTTTAAGCATTCTGTAGCTTATAAGGGCTCAAGAGATAGAGGAGACACCGCGCTTTCGTTTAGAATGCTTAAATCGCGATTCGTACTTAGGTTCGTAGGTATCATTTTGTTTTGGGTGGTCTCATTTTTGCAAATAAATCTCTGTTATAATTAGATTTTAACCCCTTACAGTTATGTTGGACCCTACAACATAAGGGGTGTATACCCTGGATCACTTTTACTGGGAATACCGAATAATGAGGGATGGACAGCCCCAATCGGATTAATTCCACAGCGTAACCTGGGATAACATTCGTACGACTTTCAGCAATTTCTTTAAATTTGCTTAAAGAGATAAGTAGTGACTTGCCGTCAAGAACCATCCGCATTCGTAGTCAAGAACTGTCATGTGCGTTCTCACTCGAAGTCAGTCCTCATTCGTGCTTTCGTCAGTAACAAGTAGCAGGGGATATTGGGTTCCAGCGCCGCGTGTACTCGACGGACTTGTCCTGGGGGTGATGTTCAGAGATCCTGGACCGGTGGACTAGTCTATTGCCGGGTGTGAGTCACCATTAGGAGTGGGGCCGAGATTTTTGCTTTTCAGCAGGGTGGGTTCTACTTTCTTTCCTGGTCTGAGTTGTGGTCGAGGAGATGGCCAATCGTACTGCATCCGAAGCTTTCACGACAGATATTCCACTAACGAGTGAGCAATCGTCAGTATCAAGTGATGTGATATTGTAACGAAAGCGGCGTAAAGCGCAATATATGCGTGAATACCGCGCAGCACGCAAGCTTGCTCGAGTTGTTTCATAAGTACCCGAGATGGGGCAGACAAAGCAAAGGAGGCAACGGCAAGCAGACAACATAAGAAGATATCGGGTGGATATGAAAAAAAACAAGCTGGAATCGAGATTACAGGTACAAGTGACGAGCCAAATACACGTGGATTGGATATTGGTGATACGGCTAGTGATCGCTTACACAGTCTAGCTGAATCCACATTGCAGAAGCAGACAATCTCTGAAGAAGAAATCATATTGATGATGAATGGCCAAAGTTTTACGAATGATCCACGATTGGCGCTGGTGTACTATTACTGTTGTGGTGGCCAGCCAGATGCATTTGGTTTTAATAATGAGCACGTCCGGGAAGATGAATCAGTGAAAGAGAGACTGGCGAATGCAATGGACGAGCCTCCTGATGCACAAAAATACGAACGTTGTTACGCATCTGCAGCAGCCGCTGACCCGTCACGAGGCAGTATTTTTGCGTGCGCATCGTGTTGCGAATTTTGATTGGACCAAACAGCAGTCATGTATGTTTACCTTTGTCACTCTTATCCAAAACGTTTCAAATATCGGAAGAAGAATACGCGAAACGTTACGGGCATCTATCACACGAAGTTTTGAGCAGATATGTGCAAGTGTTTCAACAACCTAGTGGTAAATTTTATTTCCGTAATCCCGAGTTAGTTCGTGATACAGGGCGTATTCGTCTATGCTCAAAGTGCGCATACAACCCGCGTAAATCCAAATTTAGTTTTGCGAATGGACATGATTATGGCCGTTGCGAGTCGCTTCCAGATCTGAGTCAAATAGGAAAAATTGTATAGCCCCAGCGCAATGTTTTGACCTGGAATTCTCTCTCTCTGGAAAACACTGCAATGATCACGCCATCTTGTTTCCCTAAGACTCGTGATAACGTCAAGAAGGATGCATTTGCAAGATGTATTATCTCTGTTGCTGCTTTCTGGAACCACAACGGACGACCACAGCTCGAGCTCAACACGTACGGTCGAGGAAAATTGTGCAAATTGTGGGATTTATCTTCCGTCTCCTTTCTGATGAGACAACGATATCGACAAGTTGATAAATTTATTCAAAAACGAGTTCGAAGTTCTGATGATGAGAAAATGTGCTTGGAATGGAGGGCAAGAAATGATACCCAGTGGAAGGATAGTGCAGTGGAAAACCTCGATGTCATGAAACCAAAACAGCGTCGCGGTCGAGATGTGTCTGAACCCGAGACCGACGGCATTCTACCCGGAGGGGACGAAAATTTGTATTGGTGGACAAGAGCTGCGGCATTAGGAAATCCTAACCATCGCGACAGTATCAAGGCACTCCAGTCAATGTATTTTTCGCTCATGGGTGTTGACAACGCCGATGAACAGCCACCTGAAAATGGAAACGTGCTACCGATATCCAATTTGCGAAGCTGTGTGTATCAAGAAAGTGTACTTAGCGGTCCACAACAAAGTCTTCAAGCTGTTGCGCAGAAAATCCAGAAAATGCCCTCACGTAGTCAAATCTTGTGTACACCTGCCCTGGAACCGTTGCATGTACTTGGAAATGGTACGGTTGCTGATCCACTAACCGGCACCAATCCCATTGCTGTACTAGACGCGAAGCCCGCTTCGCGCGAACAACAAGAAATAATCGATTGTGTTTTGACGAACATAGACAAGCCTTTACCTCAGCAAACATTAACGCATATGCACGGAGGGGCTGGCAATGGAAAATCGTTCGTCATTCACAAACTCCGAGAAGAACTCGTAAAACGACGAAAACAAATCGTGATTACATGCCCAACTGGAGCTGCAGCCAGCCAATTTCCAGGTGGACAAACATGTCATGCTGCATTTAAGGTTGGTCGTGAAGCTCTGCTGCTAAACTAGCAGACTTACGCAAAAATTTGATTCGTCAGCTCGACTTATTGTGACCGATGAAATTTCAATGCTTGGGAGCGAATTTGCTGTAAAGATTTACAAGCGGCTAACACTCGTGTAGAATCCTGATCTACCGTTTGGTGATAAATCGATGTTGTGAGTACGTTTTGTTACTTCATTTTAAATTTTTACATTGTACTAAGCTGCAACTTATGCTGTCATCAGGCTGGAGACTTCTTGCAGCTAGAAGGATTAATGGGAACACCTTTGTGCAAGGCAATGTACAGACTGAATGCAAACGCCACTATCATTTACGCGCGCAACCTTTTTAGGAAATTCAGAGTTTTTTTTCCTCAAGCCTCAGCAGAGGGCACACAGTTGTCCCGTACAGCAACACATTCTCGACAGTTTTCGTACCCTTCCACCAGCGTATCTTGAAAATTCTAATTCAGACAACGATTTTCAAGTGCTCAACGATGATACTGATGCTATAACCAATGAGCTTACGGCCCAGGAAATTGAGGAAGACCATGCATGGATGGATGAGGCGACTATCTTGGTTACAAGCAATGTTGACAAAGCTGCATTAACAGCGTGTGCAGCTCGACTACTTGCGCTTCGTACAAATACGGTGGTTTTTCGCTAGCTTCCAGTGTTTTTCGTGTGACTTCGCGCGTTTCGTATTTGCTCGGAGTGCATACAAGACCTTGTGCAACACTTTCTTCATTTCCTCTTCACTCCGCTTCTCCATACTAACCACGTGCTCCTTCACCACTTTAGCCGCTGACTCACCCAACCATAGTCCTTTAAGCTGAGGATCATCCGAAATCATTTTAATTGCCATTTTTGTCAACTCTTTTTTCGTCATTTTCGCCATAGCAGGATACTTTCCCGTAGTACGCGGCATCGTGCTAATTCGTTAATGAATCAATTTTGCGGTTCTCAGTCTTTTGACCTCATCCATTTATCTCAATCTTAGAACAAACAAGTCTAGATAGTCGTTTCCTATCATTCCTCGATACTCTCTTCCCCTGTTCTAAGTATTCCCAGTCTAAGTCGAATACGTCCTAGTATGCAGCATGTATTTTATGTTGTACCGTACTGATGAAGAACATGAGGGGCTTTCTGCGTCTGTGTGGTCGTCAGTAGCAAAAAACAGTGAAGCTATCAATTCAATGAAAAGTACTGGGTGGGAGTACGGTACGCTGTGCTGACCAAGCCCAGCAAAATTGTGCGTGCGGACCGGGACATCCAATATAAGGGCTTACATAATGATGGTTCTGTTGATGTCAGATTTGGTGAAGACCCCACGTCCAAGGACCTGTACGATGGACCGTATGGACCACCAACGAGTGTTCTTAAAGTTGCTGAAGACCCGTTGGCGTTTTTGTTCTACTTTATGCCGCCCAAGCTTTGGCGTCAGATTGCGATTGAAAGCAATCAATATCCTTCCCAATCTATTCCACAGCGTGTACGGGCGATTCGGTCCCAATAACGGCGGACCGGAGGAGAAATAAAAGAGTTGTTGATATCAAGCGGCGTATAGCTGGCGTACCGGACATTGAAGTCTGGGAGGTGCTACGAGAGATGGCCCTGTTGTTGCACGGATGCTGGCACCTATCCGGAAGAACATTGCGGCTCATTGGTCTCTGAAAAGGGTTGGTGCACTGCCAGCGAATCGTTTTGGACAGTTCATGACCAAGAACCGATTCTTTCACATAATGGGCTATCACTTCTCAAATAACAGGTCACCCAGGCACGTCTCGACCGAGCGTGTAAAATACGGCCTGTTGTTGACGTGTTACAACGAACGCCGCCTGTTATAAGCTTCGACGAAGCTACGTTGCCGTCTTGTTCCCGGTACAGCCCCACTCGCCAGTTCAACAAGGATAAAACCCACAAGTGGGGGGCGAAGGTGTTCGTTGCAGCCTGTGCCAAAACCGCGTACTGCATGAGGTGCACCAAAAACCGATGGCGAGTTCAAACTCAGCATCATTTTTGTTTGTTAAAGACCTGTTGTCTGATGTCAAACATAAGGCATCCAATCTCGTTGGCCATCCAACATTTAGCTAACATAACTTTTTTTCTCTGCTTTTTAATAGAATTGAAGTATACTGCGGTCCCAAGGCGCATCTACAGACCCCGTGCCTAAGGACAACAACACAGGCGAAGCGGTGGTGCTCCGAAATATGAATGCCCTCTGTCATCCGTCCACTACTTCGCCGTGGAGACTAGTCATTACCGGCCGCTTCTATACCTCTGTAAAGCTGGCACTGGAGCTCCTACACCGGCGAATGTACCTGACCAGAACGATTTCTGTAGATCGCTCTGGATTTGCGAAAGACGTGCCCGAAGATGAAAACGAAGACCGTCAATAAGAAAAAGGTTACCATCCCAGCCCAGGGTACCACCAAGTTGGCCGAAAACAAGCGCTTCCCGCAGCTGACAGCCGTCATGTGGATGGATCGAACCCCAGTGCACATGCTGGCCTCTGGTGGCAGCCGACGGCCTGGGGTAGTGAGTATGTATCTATGTATTTTGAAGGCTCTAACATCTATACTAATGCTTATGTACTGTAGTGCGTCGTGTCAACGGTGAAATGAAGCCCATCCCTGCTCCAGAATTGGTGCGGGACTATCACCGCTTTATGGGCGGTGTAGACGTCCATGACTAGCTAAGGATGCAGCGATATAGCGTCCAGCTTACGCGAAAGTATTATAAAACTCTCTTTCTCCGGCTTTTTGACATGGCGGTCGAAAACGCCTTCATCGTGTATCGACACTTCCGGAAGCTAAACGACCAACGCCCTCCAAGACACTTTGCGTTTCTGGAAACTTTGATGGAGCAACTGCTCGCTATCGACTCGACCGAAACATTTGAGGCGATCGAGGTTAGTTTATGTTGAATCACATCCAACCCAACGGTGGAAAATGTTCTTGTTATCCAACATAACGCTAACTTATTTTATGATGCCGCAATGTTAGCAAACTGCAACCGCTCAGGAACGCCCAGCAGCGCCTCCAGCAATAGGAAAATAGGGCTCGCGTCCGCGCATTGAGAATACTGCGGATCCAGTGGAAGGTGACCACAGGCTGGGAGAAAATCCGGATACAGTCCAGTGTGAGCAAGGGGGGGGTGAAACGCTACCAGCGTTCGTGTAAGATGTGCGCTGTGTACAAGGTCAAGCCGCGCAAATTCACCAAGTAGTTCGGCCTGGAATGTTCAAACGGAAACAAACGGTGGGTGATGTTGCTTGTGGTATGGATTGCTAGGCTAATGCAATTTGTGGTGACTGTAGGAAATATCAGTGCAATGGGACGCGAGGGCATAGATACCTGCTTTCGTATATGGCACCTAGAGTGGAATAATAGGAACAGCATCCCGGGCACGCTGCTCGAAGGACACAAAACACGAGAGCGCCCGCCGGTAATACGACCCGGAAAGAAGCGTAGGCGACGAGCGCAAGGATCTACTACTGCCAACGCTGGTGGTGACGACAACGACAGCGGGGCAGATGGCGGCGGCTGCGGAGCTGGTGAGAGTGATGCTGTGAGTGAAGGCGACATCGCCGAAAGCGAGGCTGGCATCGACACTGATGGTCCAGGTGATCAGAGGTGCATGGAGGTGTAAGCAATGGGTTGCGCTTAAAAGGGTGGCTATGTTCAATGCAATCAATTGACACCACATTTTTAAATTTGTTTCATTGGCCATAATAAATGAAAACACTACTGCTGGTCGTATGCAATGCCACAGAAAACGGGATAATAGATAGAAAGGTCACTGCTTATGTTTTTTTGTCGAACATAAGCTGGTTAGCAGATCCCAATCTCATACAAAAGCTCCCTTTAAGTTGGAGATGCCGGCACTATATACCCTTAAGTGTATTTTATACGCCGCCCCAACCCGCACTTCAAAATTCGGACTTAGAAGGGATCTTTTACAAATTCTCATATAACTGTTTATGGGACGGAGTAAAATTATATACCCTCGTAATAAAGCAGGGGTTTAGTCTAAACGTCGAAAGGTTCCTCCTTTACAGAAACTAGGATGCTATACATGTGGTAGATACAGTCATAAACAGAGCAACACAAGTCACTGCAGGCTAGAGACATCCTTCACTAGTCAATAAACTAAACTAATGCATCGGGATAAGTTTTTCTTATCCCCATTTTCACAAAACAGCACTCAGGTAGTGAGCGACCATTACAATCATTTACTGTATCGGTCGTCTCCCGGGCTCGACCGATGCGCGCCGCAAAGGGACGAAGGGAGCGTGGAAGGGGCAGCGGGCTAGCCACGTCAACAAGAAGTCTGTGACGTGATAATTAAAACTGTGTCAACGGTGAATTGGCTAAATCGCTCACGTGCGTCTGAAGTCAAGCATCGTACTAGTAAGAAGAGCTTTGGGGTCTCTCAACAACCTCCTACACGAGCAAGTACGAACTACCTCGAAGTCTAGACTCGTTCTCGCGATCATAGATCGTGTGACGGGGTCACACAGCACCTTGCACAGAGGAAGTGCTTTAGGGTATTTACTACCCGAGTGGATGTTAGTCTACGTGCTCCCGTTTTCAAAGGGAACGGTTTCCTACTTAGACGAGTAGATGTAGGACTGGTGTATTTATAAGTAATCTTCGCTTGGGCTCTTTTCAAACTAGAGGTTACCTAAAGTGGAACTAAGTAGCCATGCCCTGATTGACTCCTAGAGCACCCGGTACCGTGTACTAGGTGTCCACAAGAGTGACGGGTCACTCTTTACGTAACCAGGGGTACACTGGATTACACCCCGCTACGTTCTTTTTCGTGTAGTACCCTCACGGACTCGCTGCTTTCCGCGTCGTTTGCAGGTTTACCACTACTTTTGTTAGGGCGGGCTGCCGATTTTGCTTACTGCTTAGAAGGAGTAGAGGTGTCTACGTTTGGTCCTTGAACGTTCATGAACTCCATCTGCACTCTACGCTTGGAGTTCCCTTCTAACCTCCGCCACCCTCCCACTGAGTTCCACTCACACCACAAATATCCTAAACTTGTTTTAAGTAATGTCTATTCAAACTCTCTAATTGACCAGAAAGGCCAGACAGGAGCGATCCCACCGCTGATGTTTAGTGTATTCTACATATAGCTACCGCCAATACAATCTATTGTGAAAGCAAACACGGAGTACGGTGGGACTACTGGAGTATGTGTACTACCTTTATAGTTCAGGGGGCAGATTTGGTGTTTGCTGAACGTTGTCAGCACTAGCCCGGAGGCCGTGTCTGAGCGGGCTGTGCGTCTTAAAAACGCTGGGCTAGATCAATGGTTTGCTCAAGCGTCCCGGGTGCATTTCGCGAGCCAAATCCACTAGTGTCCGAACGCATGTTCTGCTGGAAAACCTTTTGACTACTTCAGGAAACTCAGTATCGACTTGCGACAATAGGTGCAGAAATTTGGACACGTACTTCTGCTGATATCTACCTCGTACATTCTCGTGGGTGTCTTGAATTTGTCGCGAAATATAGTACGGATGCGCTCCTTGAAGATCTGTCAGGTGAGAGCGCTGGCTTCTAGTGAGATTTTGAGGTCTCGATACCATGCCTGGGTGTCAACTTCTAAATTGGCAAACGTTATGTCTGAGAATATCGACGAGAGTTCATTCATCTCGATTTGAATCTCATAATAGTACTGCTCGGTGCTGAAGATCCAAAGCTCTAGGACGTCGCTATCGTTGACCTTCAATCGTGGTGAATCGTCCTTTTTGCGCTAAGGCCTTGTGCGTGACTGGGCCTGCAGGATCTGCTGCTGAATCTGCACCGTCTGAGCCAGCGGTTAGCTCGCACTGAAGCATCTGAGCCAGCGTGTCAGGTGTTACGGTTGCCTGTGCCACCGAAACCGGTGTTGCGGGGTCGAGCACGCCTTGAGTATATTATCACAAGCACAATATAATATCTGATCAACACAAGACCACACTGACGAGCGCAAGTACAGTGACGAGACGTGAGTGTCTTAGCAATGCATGTACGGTACATTGTACTGGGTTGCAGCCTGACTATTGGGAAAGTTCGGGAAACGTTCTCTGGGGCAAAGCATTATCCCGTATATTTGATACAGTGCGTGTACCAGAATTACCCCCGACCGCTGGGCCACAGCAAGCACTGCTGACTGAGCGACGGTTGCAACGCCTGCACTGGTAGTGACGACGCAAGCTACAAGCACGATCAGTGTTGAAGAAGCTGCAAGAGAGCACAGGATCTGGAACTTAGCCACGCCGGTGGCACAGCCGCAAAGGACGGGACAATATACCACGAGCCACAGGACCATCGTCGTCGCTGAAGCTCTACGAGGGCCGCTGGATCACCACCGTCGTTGGAGAGTTGAGTTTTAATCACGGCCACTACCCAAGGTGCTGTATTTGCTTGTTTGCTACGTAGATGAAGGGCTACAGAATCTGACATACTGCTTGGTGTAGCGGTAGCTTACACACAATACGATGCTACTATAGTGCTCGATGCAGCGACAGCCTACTCACGACCCTTATCCTACCAGCTCGGCGCCATCGGCTCAACCCCCGATCTTTATCCTTAGTACACACCGTATCGTTGCTGCTAATAGAACGTGTTGAAGATTATGAAGGCTGCTGGACCCGGGGGCTAGTATGACTGCTATCAGTCGGCTCAAAGCGCTTACCATACAGAAGGAAGGTAATACAATAAAAGTGAAGCTGTGTTATGTATTAATAAAACATATTGCTGCCTTCTACGTGCTTTCGCTTTCTGTAGTGCATGTCCAGCATTGATCGGTCGTCCTGGATCACGCTTGTTGCCCGCATATTCATCCTCGCGCTTGCGGGAGCTGTTAAACATGAGCCGCTCGCCCGTTCCATCCAGAATGTTACGTATGCGCAGGGCGAAAACCTATGAACACAGCAGTTCATTTTGGCGTGGTATCGACAGAGACAATAGCCCGGCTTGATTTTAACCGACCACCCTGTACCTAGTTGCTCATCCATCTCAATCCGAGGATAATAGACCGACAATCAAGCGGCCATATCAAGATTTTCCTCCGAGTAGCCTCGGGCTGGAATGTAGAAGCGCGGTGGTTGCACCTCAGCAACCCGTACGATGTCGGAGCTGGCGTCGTCCAGCATGAATTCGATGCTTCCTCGCTCGTGGACATGCTCACGGAGAAGACCTCCATCTCGAAGAATGTGGAGTGAGCTTGGAGACGCTTGTCGATCGAACGCTCTTGTAGAAACTCCAGAGAGGCCATATACCGATGTCATCAGCAGTCTCGCATCTGCTGCAGCAGCAGCACTAGCTTCAGCTTTCGTTTCTGAGAATAGTCGTGCTTGAACGCGCGGTTAAACGTCTCGCAAGGATTATTTGTAGTCGCGAACCCAGAAGGTGTAAGGTACCATGCCACCCACTAAAGATTCCCTTAAGTCATTGCTTGTTCATATATGCGCTGAAATCGTCCAGCTCACGATGCTTGCTCCACTTAAACATGATTCCGCTCCTTTCGCATAGTACTCTCTTCCTTCGTGAGCGAGAAGTGAAGATCATAGATACCAAAATACACCATAGCCACCACATCCCCATGTAGCGTACGCGTCCGTTTTTTTTAGAGCCAGTCGTACTTTGGCAATGACATGGTAAAAGCACATGAGATGCGTGAACGTGCAGTCGATACCAAAAACACTTTGTAAATTGAGCACGGTCAGCGTCAGTTATTACATATTGCACATTCATTTGCTCGCCTGTCACCTGCGCGTATACCGTACGCAGAGCAGCGAATGCGTCGGCAAAATGGCGCTTATTTAACTGCGTAGTAATGAAGAGATACAAAAATGTGAAACGTTCGGGAGCCATCCGGGCGTCCGCAGACGATGACCGGGTAGCTGACTTGGTCAAGCTGGTAGGTGGCATCCACATGCAGAATAACTGATGACGGGTCGCGATTGGCCGATCAAAACAAAGCTTTCATTGTGACTTCAACATTAAATGGGCGTGCGTCTGATCCGTCACCGGCAATGCACTTGACACTGGCATCGTTGTCTTGCGTGAATGAGAACGCGTCATGCTCTCCTTCGCGCCTTATAAATGATGCAGCAGCAACGTGGGCAGCAACGTCGCCAACGCGATCGTTCGCACTGATTTTTATTCTGCGATAGTGGCTCACGCAGCTTTGTACCTTCCGCGGTTCTGGTAAATTTTCGAGGCTGCGCTCATATTTTCGGGTCCTTGCATGTAGAATACGGAGAGGCGTCAAATTTTCACGTGTCATGGCATGAAACAGCCGTTGGGACCTCGTAATCGAAGGTTTCCTGATCGCAATAGCGGTCGAGACGTGCTTACCAAGCTCACTCATGTATACGGACCTGGCTTCCTGGCAGACCAACATATTGGCACGCCACGGGCACTTAGAAAACGGAGCTACTGCCTTGCACGGCTTGCTGGCACAGCGTAGAATTTTGTACTTTAACGAGTGAGCGGTTGCAGAAGCGCACACGGTACACGGCATTGACTTTTGCTAGTCTTGAAGGCTTTCATGCTAAGCAACAGAAGATCGGCATCTCCTTCGGAGAGCTCACTACTGATCAGCTGTCAGGCGTGTGGGGAGGGCATGATGAAGAGAGGTGGGGTGTCTGGAGAAGGTGGGTACTTTTAGGAGAATTTTAAACTGATATATGATCGCCTGTTGCAAACTTGTGTCTACCATAGAATTAACTATGCCCAGCCATTTTGTGATGTGCTATCACATTATTTAGTGTGCAGGCCCATAGTTTGTGGTGCTAATCATTGTCTCATTGTACTAACCTGTAGTTATTGTAGTGCCCAAACATTTGTTGTGCTGGCCAGCCTCTGTCCACGCATTGTGCTGACTGGTCTGTGTCAGCATCGGCAGAGGGAGATACATAGCGCATCCCATCTTGTTCCTGCAGGGTTGGTGCGTGGCAGCTAATGCTGGCGCTGGCTTTGCACCTCCGAATCGAAGCTGACGGCAGCTTTCGATTAAGAGTTCATTATCAGTCACGTACTCCATCAAATCAGAAGTTCAATGCTTGATCCTTAGATAGAAAATGTAAGAATGAGTTGAGATTAGGATCGCATCTGCATACATGACTGCGAATACTGGATGCTGAATCGTGGGTTATTTTAGGATTGCTATCGAATATTAGAATGAAGCTATTAAAGCAACAGTCACAGTAGGTGCTGTCACGCCTCGGTATCGTGTCGAAACCTGACCTCGCAGGGCAGACTGGACCCTCGTCGCTCTAATGTACACCTTGCACGCAGAAGATTTATTTCGAGGGCGATTTAACCCCTCTAGCCCCGCGTTTTCGGGCGGAAATTACCCTGTATTCTACAGGGTAAGAAAATGACTTGGGTTTATTATTTGCGGAGTTTTTCCAAGCTCACAATCTCTGTCAGTTATCTACTCTGTGCAGTACAGGGGAAGAGTTAAAATGGTGGCTCTAACATATGGCACAATATCCTGTATCGCACAAATCGGCTACAAGGAAAATTTCTAAAAATCAACAAAAACCATCACTCACAAAGAGTTTGCATTCATTCCATATTTGATTATTCATAGGATTGATTAGATCACTGCTGTCTGTACTACTTCACAAATATTCTCTGCAGAACGTCCTGCATTCGTAGCGCTCGCTGTGCTTCGTGAATTTCCCGACCCTACGCTGGAACCGTCATCGCAACAACTGTCACCTTCCAGCTCGTCGTCTATACGTTGCGCACCTGCTCTAGTAGGAGCACGCAGCCGAATAGCCTTGAGACCGGGAGGAATTGTCGCTACTCCCCGCCATAGATCGTGCCATATCTGGCTGCAGGTGGCCGAGTTTGTAGGTCCACTAGGATCATGTTGCCGCACCTTTTGGCATAGATACACCTTCCCTCTTCCAACGGCGTTATCGTCATCCACGCTCCGCATCCTCACTTCAGAGCACTCCACACAGTAAAACGTGGTTTCCCACGGGTTCTTGCCCGGACGCAGCAACGAGCACACTTTGCAGCCGTATTGACGGCGCTTCTGTGAGTAGGTCCCGTTCTTTCCACGTGTTGTGCGAAATACGCTCACTTGTTTAGTCGTGTGCTGTGCTGGTAGCGTGTAGCGCGGAGCTGACGAGCGGGAAACCGGAGTGTCTGCCAATGCTTCAACTGACAAGTCTCCTGCAAAGTCAGCCGGTCCAATGTTGGGTAGTGCAGTCTGCATCAGCCGCTGAAACTCAGCATGTGTCGGGGGTGCTTTACCGGGAGCAATATTGCCTTGAATACGTCGATAGATGATGTATGCGTTGGTAAGCGCCATGTCAACTAACCCAAAAAAGATTGTGTGGTAATATCTCTTCATTTTCATCGCTCTCTGTAGTATACAGGAAAACATTCGACCGTTAGTTTATATTGTCATGTATAATACAGGATAAGAAAAGAGCAAGTGATACCTGAATCGAGTATCTTTGCAAGCGCAGTTGGTCATGAATATCTGCTCCTCCCATGCCATTTTGATAGTCTTTCACGAGTTGAGGAGCTGGCACGTCAACTACTTCAGCACCTGCGCGTCTTGACAGGGTTGTCGGTCGGGTACTACACTCCGTAGCAATGAAGTGTACAGGACGGTTGTCCATTCATGACACTGCAATCAAATTCGGCTCAGTCTTGGACTGTGCAATCCGGTATACCCCTCTCGCCATCGTCTTTGGTCGTTTAGCTTGCTTGTACGGAATGTCTTTACAGTAGCCTCGCCGATTCGTTTGAATGGTGCCGACATGGTAGAGTCCACGTTGTAGAAGGATAGACGACAGCAGCACACTTGAGTAGAAACGGTCGGTGATAATGAGACGCTTCCTTGGTAGTCCTTCCAGCACCTCTTCAACATTACGGATCACAGCGTTGGGGGCTTGGTTCAGGTCTGCACAGTCACTGTTGAGCTTTCCTTGGTATATCTCGGCCCTATACAGAATAAGACACAAGCATAATTACTTAGTACCTGGATAATACAATGTTCTGTAGACTAAGTGATCCATTACCTGTAGCAGTACCCGCTCTCTGCATCGCAAGTCAAGAAGCACTTATTACCCCATGGGTGAGGTTTTTCTCGAAGAAACTGCCGCATGGGGTTGAACTTGCTACTCGTCGGTATCATTCCTTCGTCGAAGGCGATTCGTTGCCCTACTGTCATCCCCAGCTTGAACGCTGCGTTGATCGTGTCCGCGACAGACTTAATCTTCCACGTCTTGAACTTGACAGCGTCAGGATGACCGTTGTCGCTAAAATGCAAGAATCGTACGATCTCTTCGAATCGCTTTCGCGGCATGTATCGCCCAAATGTGCCTTTAGGAACCGCGCCTTGTACATCCACCGCCCAATGCTTCGACAGCTTCTCACGGTGCGGGCAAAGGGTTCGGGCACACAGTAAACTAATGAAATGTACCAGCTCATGCGCTTGTATTGGCTTGAACGATCGTTGCTCAGCCTGGACTTGCTGTACAGTTTTCATCTTGTACTCAGGTCGCCTCAGCTTGAGCTGTCGCTGTCGTGCCATTATTTCGTCCGCTGCCTGCGTTCGATACTGAAGCTGGTACCGATTTGATTCCGTAGCGATAGACATCCACATCAATTTAGGCAGGAACAGGAAAAACAATCCTTCCAAGTTACTCCCCAGTGCAGTAGCCAACTCCGTAGGTGTGGCGGAGCAGCGTGTAAGCTCTGCCGAGGGCAGCTGAAGGGAAGCGCCTACATAGCAACGATATATGGGTATTAGTGTCGAGTACAGGATAGCCGAAGCAAAGGACACTCGTTATCCTGTATAGTACACGAAAGCACTCACATGAATCTTCGAAGTAGGTCGTCCAGCCTGTTTTCGCGTGTTCGCTCAGCCGGTCCTTGTTCATCTGGTCGAATGGAGTTCCCGCTGAGAGATCGACTGCATCTTCCTCATCGCTGGTGTTTTCTTCCTCTTCACCGGCAGAAGTCTCACATGTACCTTCAATGTCGGACTCATCGCCTTCATCGACTTGGAAGTCGTCCTCGTCACCAGAGCTTAAACGGTCATCACCAACAGATATGTTCACTTCTGCTGCGCGAACAGTACACGACCGTAGTGGACGTAGTGACGGTATAGGAGACGCAGCGACCTCTTTACGCGCACGTTTCTTTCTTGGCGTCTGGCCCTTAGCAGGAGCTTGGGCGGGGGACTTAGCCGGCGACTTGGCTGGCGTATTGGTGGTTGACTTGGCAGACGTCTTTTCAGCTGACTTTGTAGGCGTCTTCCGAGGTGACTTGGCAGGTGCTTTGGCAGGTGTCTTCGCAGGCGACTTGGCAGGTGTTTTCGCAGGCGACTAATCAGGCGTTTTCGCAGGCGACTGGGCAGGCGTCCTCGCAGGCGACTGGGCAGGCGGAATCACGGGAGAGTTGACTGGCGACTCGGGGGCACCCAGTGGAATTGATAGAGGGGAGCTCGTAGTGGCTTGTCGTTTGGCAGGCGGCATGTCATATATAGCTGTGATATGAGTTAATAGCAATATACCAAAATCAAAATGAGCCGATTCGTACCATCAACTGGCACGTGTTGCCATACTTCGTCAGCTCCGTCGATATAGTCGACAAGGTGTGTTGCGTTTGGCCTTTTCTTCCATCCACCAGGTGTAAAGTAGCGATTCTCGGTAGCTAGCCCCTTTGGTCGCCCAAATTGCCACCCTAGCTTCTTGAGTCTGGTCCACAGTTATCACCATGTAAGTCGCCGAACTCTTCGCTTCTGCATGGTGCTACCTCCCCCTAGTCTAAATCGTGAATGGCGCGAAATTTGGCGCGCTCTCTAAATCTCTAAAAATTTCTGGCCACGAATTATTAGCCCGAGGTTAGCTACATCACTGTCAAACTTTATATTTGGCAGCATTACTTGAAGTGTGTATAGTTGTACTTGAATTAGGTATGAACCCGATTTGCCAATAACCTTACCCTGTAGAATACAGGATACGAAACTTTTTATCCTGTAGAATACAGGAAGCGGGACTAGACGGGTTAATTATACGCTAGGCAAGCTCAGATCTCTAATAATCCGACATTTATCTGCTACAAAATGCATGCTTGCCGAAAGAGACGAAATTGTTTTTCAGTGACCCGTCGATAATGTATGTCGCTATCCCCAAATATTAGGTTGTGAAGATGGCAATTCGAGTGCCGTGTGAGAGTGCACTTGACGCCAATGCGTACACCAAGGCATTGTAGTCATCGATGCAATGATATCCGCACCAGACATGTTGGTTGCCACCTTACGCCCCATGCCAAATGCAAGTAAAATAAAGTGAGCTGCAGAGCAAAATTGTAGTCACGGACAAAGCATCTACTTTCAGTATACAGAGACTATCTAGACATCAGGAAACGTTATAACCGCGCCTATCACTTCTTCACCTGGACCCAGCCACTTCGCATCCTGCCACCCCGCGCAATCAACCTCGCTCGCATCTTCAGCTTCGCGTCCTCCTGGCGCTCTAACCTAGCAGCAGCGGCTGCTGCTGCCTGACGTGCCGTTTTGGGAGCTGCGGTCTAGACCTTCCGATCGCATCGTTCCGCGGCAGCACTTCGTTCTAATTTAGCTTTTGCTTCGGCGGTGGCTGTCTTCAACTTTACAGCTTCCACCATCTCATCGTACGTTAGTAGCTTCTCACCCGATATATTAGCGCAATCCAATCGCCTTTTGGTCGGGGTCGCTCAAAAGGCTCTACCAACATGTTTAGGGACATTGGACGGACGTTCAACGTGTCGAGGCTAAGCTGACGCCTCTGCATTGCCTTTTGGGCACGGGCAGAGTCCACTTCTCCAATGAAATGTGGCTCGAAAACCCCGTGGTGCCGAGCTAATAGTACAGTTGATGTTTGCTGCTTGTCTCGTGAAAAGCATTTGCGGCTCCCCGTCATCTTTTGCGGCATCGTTTCTAGCGTGAGTGAAATACTGTTCTTGAAGCCTCTTTTAATATTTGCACTTAAAAACCCAATTTTAAAAGGTGCACACGCATTTGTTGCCACTCCATCCTTGCGCGGGGGTCCTCCATTGTGCTGAAATGGAAAATGGCTTACTATTTTGCTGAATATAGCTTTAAACGGCTGGAATACAGCCACATCTAAGGGCGGAAGAAAGTGTGATGATGTGCAGGCAGCACAAACAAGCGCATATCATGTTCTCGTGCATACATAACTGCAACAAGCGCTACATGCAAACATTGGCCGTCTAGAATGAGCAATCGAGGGCGGACTGGGGGTAACGTCTTGATGAACCACGTCAACCACCTCACGAACACCCCGAAGTTGATATTCGACGATCTAGAGACAGCAGCCACAGAACCACTTGAAACGTGGCAAAGCCACTGAGCCTTACGCTGCACTTCTGCGTAAATAAACATGGGAGGAATTCCATCACCAACTGCGTTTACGTATCCCATCATACTGACGTTATACGATCATTCAATCGGCGCACATCAGGGCCACGCACTTTAGGGCAAACACTCTCTCCGACCCGTTTCCTTAGGCAGTGATTCCATCTCGTCACAGTTCTAAGTACGGGACGGATCGGTATCCACACCGAGTTCCGTGATGGCATGAGCCAATTTGCCAAAGTAGTAGCGCACAGTGTCCTCATTGGAACAAGCAGCGCGTTTCGTATTCAATATATGTCCAGTACGATACGAGATCGTGTCGTTTGTTTTTCTTTCACCCAGCGCTGGATGGAAAGCTGTCCGGAATAGGCTTCAAAGATGTTGCCAAAATGAGCGCTTATTCTGTACATGTACACCTTTGCCAGGTCAAGATGGTGCTACTCCACTTCAAACCAGATTTTTCGAATAATATAATAACAAAAAATTGATTATGAAAAAGTAGCACTGAAAAAGAAATTCAAAGTGGCGAAAACGCAGAGCAAAGTGGTCTCCTCAGGTTGAGCTGCAGCTAGGTGCCGTACGGCATGTCTTGCATGCGCTCCACGGCAGCAACGGCATGCTGACAATGCAGTGTCATCATGTTAGCAAGGCGTAAGTCGATACATCCGATGCGGCGCCTCGCCGCGCGCTCCAGTATCTCCATCCGGGCAGCCGCAACCGTCCCGCGAGGATGCTCCACAACCAGCCCTTCACGAGACAAGGCAAGGTCGGCCTTGATCTTGGCCTTGAGAACACTGAAATATCATGTAGCACCAGCTCAAAAGTCGGTTAGTATGCCATTTAAACCATATTGTAATACTGTATACTGCGTACCTTGAATGGGGTTACATATTGGAGAGTAGGAGCCAGTCGTTCAAGTACGAAATTGGCTCGTTCAGCGACGCATGCTTCCGCTTGCTTCCACAATTCGACGTGCTGTGGTGGCGGGGATGCCGTTGTGGGCGGCCACAAGCATCCCGTCACCGCCGACACGGTGGCTGTCGAGGACACGAGCTCTGGCAAATGCGACGTGCGAGGCTCTGGACATCTTGGGGTAGGTAGAGGCTTGGCTTGGTTGGGGGCTTGGGAAAAGATTGATAAGAGAGAGCGAGGAATGGCAATGAAGTGCTCGCGCGCACGCTCAAAGGGGCTCGATGCGCTTTGAACTGCGAATAAACCACTTTGAAGTACGGAGTGCGTTACTCGACATATTTGTGAAGTGACATAAATTCTAATGTAAAAATTGAGAATGATTTTCAAAAAGGTTTAGTTACTTCACCACTTTAAAGTGGAGTAGCACCATCTTGACCTGGCACAGGTGTAGTACAAGTACGTACGATTGATTACAGCCCCGTCTGTATTTCCTGTTGACTTAGTTTTGTAAAGTGCAGAAAAGTCACAATATTGCCCTGACCACATTTATGTCAAGCACGAATAACATTTCATTTGAGGTAGTAAACTAGGAAATATTGCACCGTAAAAAATGGTGTATCACTGCACGTGGTCAGTACATAATATTTCCAAAATGCTCGTTGAGCGGCTATTAAAACAATTTTTTGCAGGTAATTGTTTTATTGTTTAGAGTGCTTAAATCGTGATACGTATTTACAGTAGGTTCGTAAGTATCATTTTGTTTGACGCTGTCTCAAATGATACTTTGAAGTGGTAAGTATACTAAAGCATGTCATGTATGTTTTATCCTGCAAATGGGTCAACATTCAGAGTTAACCCCCCCCTCCTCCGAGTGCGAAGGGTTTTGAAGCCTACCGTTTGCCGAAACCTTGTACACGATAAGTTTAATCTTTATGATATTATACGCAATATAAAAATAAACGTGTTTCAGCCAAAGACAGGTTATACCCTAACCCTTACCTACCGTGGTTTCGTTAACGTGCACTAACCTGGAAAGCGTGTATTGTTATTACACGTTTTTAAGTGAAAAGTGTATGGGCGGTGTAAAGACGACGCAATATCGTCAAACAAGAGAATACGCTGTCCATGCAAATGTTGAATTTTAGAGACTGGTGTCATACGGAATTCAAGCGCCTGGTTACATACTCAAATCAAGTATAATAGAGAGCTGGATGGTGTGCGAGTGTGCTACTCTGTCTCTCTGCGTGCCCGTTTGCGATGTTGATCAGTTCGGTCATTATTTCCGGACTCACTCAACTCCTGTGATGCACCCTCAGCACCAGTGCTGTCGACAACTTGCCGGGCTGGTTTTTGTGCGCGTATGCTGCCTCTCTCCGGGCCTAGGAATCAGGGTGCCGAGCTTCCAGTGCTTGTGCCAAATGTCTAAGCACGTCGCTGCCTCGCCCTGACTTGTGTGTTTGATTTTATTGCAGAGAAACACCCGTGCAGTATCAGCGCTCTTTGACGCAGTCCTCAGCTTGCATTTGGCGCAGTAGTATGATGTCTCCCCTCCGCGCGCCTCATCGGCGCGCTGCCTGCGTTTCTTAGTAGCCTCAGAGTTCCCTTTCCGCCATTCATCCGTCTGTATAGGCAAATGCTTGATGGCAGTCCGGCGATGTTTAGTTGGTGTTGGCTGCATGTCACGGTGCAGTAGCATTTTCTTTCAGTCATCAGATTTGAGCTGAGCCCAGGTGAAGCCGCTTCAGAAATTGCACGTGTAACATCTTGGGCTTTCCGTCCGCAGCACGGCGGTAGTTATACAGAATGAATGCGTTGATGATGACGAGGTCGATCAGCCCCAGTAACAACGACTTGTAGTATTTCTTGTATCGGCGAGTCATTTGAAGAGCGTATCTGATATCAACATTGTACGATACACATTAGCTCATTTGAATATAGAGCTGTACATACACAAAAGTAGAACTTACCTATGCCAACGTATCTGGTCATGTACATCTACTCCTCCCATATACGTCTAGTAATCCTTCACCACCCTTGGTGCCATCACCTCTACTTGTTCAGCTGTTTGCGGATCACGTCGAACAATCCGGTCTTGTTGTCCACTACCTCCAATCGCAAGAATGTGCACGCCCTAGTTGTCGTACCAGTGTACCGCTTTCATAGCTAGAACATGAAGTGAGTCCACCTGAAATGTTCCTTTCACGATGTCCTTGGGTCGCTTATTAGACGCTCGCCGTCCGTTTTTCACTTTTGGAGGCAAAATAGCTTCACACAGGCCTTGACGATTCATCATAATTGTCCCGACAGTGTAAATGCCCATAGCCAAAAGCTGCATTGCAAGAATGACTGACGTATAGAATCGGTCTGTAACGACCAAGCGGAACTATGCAGGTCCCGTAGTTCCAAACACGTGACGAAGATTTCGCACCACAGCTGCAGGTCCAGATTTTGCATCGAGATCTGTGCCTTCGCCTTGCATCTGACGCTTTCCCTATTAGACCGCAAAGCTGTATTGGACACATTATAAATTGGGACAATAGTTTTTTAGACACGATAAGACAACTTTGGAACAAAAAAAGAGCGTGCCCAATGGCACGCTCACACTTACCGGATACGCGGTCGTAGAACAGCAAAGCATAAACAGCTTTGTTCCCCACTTGTGGGGTTGTCTTTCATAAAGACCCTCCTTCGAATAAAAGTTGACCTCGATGGAAGCATCGCTTCATCGAAGGCCATAACTGAAGGAGGTATATGGTTGGCTTGAAATACTTCTGCAAGATGTCCATGATAGGACCTAACTTCCACGCGCGATCGGTCTGCGCCCGTGCGTCATCGTTATCACTAAAGTGAAGATTTCGGAAAATCTGTGCAAATCGATCATGCTTGAGGTATGCGTTAAGGCAGCGATGGGGGATTGCTCCTTCGTCTGTGGTCTTCCAGTGGTGCTCGAACTTCTCCTTTTTTGGCGCAACAGTACTTGCAATAAGCAAACCGATGAACACACAAATCTCTCGGCCGGATAGCTTAGGTGTGCGCTCGAGTGCCGCTTTCATTTGCTCGTGGGTTTGGATCTGGAAGTATTTGTGTTTCCGACTGCGACTTTGCTGCTTTACATGCTGTGCAGCCAGACTCTTGTCGAGGCTAGCCCCCAAATAGCCATCACTAGCCTTAGCAATCGTCTTCCACATGTCCGGCAGTGCAAGTCAAAAAATGTGCCAGCAGGTGTTTCAGCAGCATTGAGTGAACCAGGAGTAGGCCCGTAGTCCCCGTCGTAGATCTATATTTCCCCCAGAAATCTCAGCCACCCCGCCAGTTGCATCAAGTACCTCCGGGTCAAAAAGCAAGTCCGGGGCGATTCTAGCACTGTCGGCAGCAGCTCCAGATGGTCCCATATCCTCATCATCCCTGAATACCGATGCACCTTCAGTATCATCGTCCGAATCGAGACGCGTGTAGTCGTTTTTGGTTCTCACTGGCTAATAAAATGTTTGGGTCTGTTATAAAGAGTACAATACACAATGACATCAGTAACGTGTATCCCTATCGTGTATGTACATCATATCCTCACCATATATATCTGGGAGATCCTCCTTGTTACCTCGTTCGTCACAACGTCAACATGCTCGCACTGCTCGCTACCCTCACTGTCCGACACCATATCCTCGCTACACGAGCTATCAGCAACTTGAAACTTAACGTCGAGATTTCTGCACAACGGTGATGATGTCTCGGGCTCAGCAGCAACTGTTGTACCAGTTTGAGGTAGAGGCGATGCGCTGGGAGACAGGCTCGAGGCAGGAGCCTCATCTTTCATCGCGTGTGGTGACGTGAGTATGAGGAGTGTTTTGAGCTGCTGAGCTTTCGGATCGAGATAGTATCGTGGGCTCAGGACGAGCTGTATAATACAGTATAACGTAAGTTTCATAACATGTATAGGTCATCTTAATCGAACGATACTTTCTGACTCTCCCTCGCCTTCGTTAGCTTCATCCACCCTCTTGTCTCTGTGGTGTTGGAAATCCCACGTGAACTCTAGCTACAAATGTAGTTAGGACGTTCCCACAACAATACGTATACTAGGATAGTAAACGATCGTTCGGGCGGACCTGAAGACCCCAGTTCTACCCTTGCACCGGGACAAACTGGACCTTGTAAACTACTTATATAGGCCAACCAGTAAAAATAAGAACACGCTACTAGCACGAGCAAAGCTAGCAGGTGTTTTGAATCCTCGTGGTCCCAACAGCGGAAGGGTACCAGGCACGGGTAAGCCTTTTACGAGATCACCGAGTGTTCAACACTCGGTAGGAAGAATAAAAGGGAGGCAATTAAAGCAATCCCAGTCGTGCAAATAGGCAACAATAAGCCGTCACGTAAACAATAAGCCGTCACGTAAAAAAAACCCGATAGTAATCGGCCAAAATACACAGTCTCTTGGCCTTGCCGGATGAACCCTCGCTACACAGCTTCGAGTTCACCGACAGGCATAACACACTCAAACAAGCTTGACCAGACGCTTACCTTGAAGCCGGACGTCGCTCTGTGTGCTTGAGTGGAAATTCTGTTCTGTATTTAAGCTTACACTTTCGGGTCTATTCCTAATAAGAAGTCCTAATCAAGTATACAAATATCAAGTGAACAATGATCCGTTATGGATCTTCTTGCATGCCAAGCGTCGTCTGCACCGTCGCATGAGCATCTTTAACGGTCCGCGCCTTGTCCCAGACGGTGAACGTGCCTTCCAAGGGTCGCTGAGTCTTCCGCGAACTCATCCGAACCGCCACTGAGGGTTCGTACCGTAGATGGTCCACTGAATGCGAATCCGGCCAGTTCATTAATAATAAGGACAGCCTGGATTCAGTGACATATGCCCGTATCCAATACTCGTTGAACGTTCGGAGGTGACGCCGTCGAGTCCCTTGCACCTTGGCGTCTCCGTACATCACCTGACCGAGGGTTCGTCGCTTGAACAACTTGGGCGGGGTCACGTCTTTGTCGACGGGTGATAATCCGCAACTACGGAGAAATCACTACATCACAACTGCCCCTGTCGCAATGCAAGCCACCGTACTGGTGCCCGCTGTGACATTTCTTCATTCTTCAATTCACCATCTCGCCACCGTATGTCCAAGCGTCTGAATCGAGCCGTGTTCGACGCTTTTCAGCGTCTCAATCCTCGTAGACGTCGCGAACGTGAACAGCTGGAGGTACGTCAGCCCATCCTTATCTTGAATCATCGGTACCTTGCTCATCACCTCGCATTACTCGACTTGTTTCTCAGGAGGGCAAGACCGAGGGTTCGAACGCCCCTCCGTCTGCTGCACTTCCTCCGACAGCAGCGTCATCAACCGGTCCTCCGGCGCCCGCTGCCCCGGACTCTTCACTCCCTGTGGTAGCTCCTGCAGCACTCCCCGTCGTCGCTGAATCCGCGGAGATGGCTCCTGCTGCTCCTCCTGCCCCAGCTGCTGGTCCCCACCACTCAATTTGAAGATTCGCTGCGCGCCATGCTGGCTGAAAGTACGGAGGCATCGGTCGATCACATGATGACCTCGATAATCCCGTACTTGACTGCAATGGCTCGTCACCAAGTGCAGCTCAGCGTTGCGCCTCCTCTCCACGGCGATATACACACTCAGCGTCGCCTCGAGACTGCCGTTGGTTTCGATGATGTCCTCGCTGCGATACAACCTGTTCCTGACGCGCTGTCGGCATTACCCGAACGAGTTGCCGACTTGGAACGTCAGTTGCGGTTTGCTCAGTCCGAGGCTGCTGCCGCCGTACGTTCGGTGGCACCCCACATCATGGCCCGTGAGAACGCGGAGACGTTCCTCAAGGCTGCCAACGCTGAGATTGAAGCCTTACATCACAACATCAAGATTCTCCGCGAGTCGAGCGCCAAGAACGACGCCATGCTCGCAGGTGTTCAAGCCACTATGGAGCGACACGCAAAGGATTTGAATCGTCTTCACTGCGAGGTCCAAGCTCGGGACTTCTTCATCAGTACTTTGCAAAAGAAGCTGGCTCGCGAACGCGAGGTGTACAAGTCTTCTATTGGAGCGAATACCGAGCAGACTCGGAAGCTTCACCTCCTTCTGGTAAAGCTTGCCCAGGGCAAGTACGTTGATAAAGACACGCTCAAGGTCCTCGAGAACCAGCAAGACCGTAACACTCGCCTCCTCCAAGCGAATCGTACCCTCCGTGCACACGTGAGTCTGGCAGGGATGGATCCCGAGGTACTTCGTCTGGCTGTTGAAGGTACGCTAATAATGTCGCTCCTTCCACCGTGTGTTCAGCAACTAACGTTCGTTCACAATCCTTCGCTGACTGCGGGTGAGCTGGACCTGGACGCGCTGGACTTGGATCAGGAGACGTTAGTCGCTTTGCGGCGCATTCAGTCTGCCACCGCGTCTTCGGACGATCATCAAGCCCTTCCTGCAGCTTTGGCCAAAGCCGCTAACCAAGTGGCCCATGGGAAGTCCCATAAGCGTCTTAGACCAGGTGGCGAGGATTCAGGCGACGAGTCGGAAGACTCTGACGAAGACAAGGCTCCAATCCCAACGGACAAGGCCAGTACTTCGATGGCAGCTGCCGGTCTCGGTGATGCGCCACCTGCCGATACTTCAACTCCCAAGTCGGCTCGTCGATCGCTGTTTGGTCCGAAGGCGTGGAAGAAGGCAACCCAGAAGAAGCGCAAGAAATCTCGTCCTCATTCTCCTGCCAAGTCGCCCCGACGTCATATGAAGACTCGGTCCAAGTCCGTACCGTCTTCTCCAAGTTCATGGTCGCCACCTCCTGCACCAGCGTCTTCCTCGACTCCCGCCGTGGTCGACCTCAGTGGCGACCGGAGTAACGTGGACATGGGGACTGCTGATCCAAGTAGCGTCCCTTCTGTTCAAGAAACTGCTACAGAGCCTTCGGGTAAGGATGTGAACCCTGGGGATCACGACGATGTTCCCGGTTCTCCTGACGCGCCTTTGCCCCCGCCTCAGGGTCCACACGATGTGGCCAAGCATCCAGCTTCAACAATTTTCCCTTCTCCAGCCGACATACGCGCTGCTGAAGAAGCTCTGCGCGAGGCCGAGGAAATGCGGCTCATGTTTGGCTCGAGTGACGAAGGTGAAGAGTCGGACCAAACTGTCCCACAAGGCAAGTCTGCTTCGGCTTCTGTTCCGACGTCCAAGACAGTTGAAGTCTCGGGAGTGGTTTCTACAGCAGGGCCTGCCCCTGCTGAAGCTGCTCCACCAGCCTCCGTGTCTTCAAAGCCGGCTCCGATTGTTCCGACGGCTGTCGTACCAAGCGTGTTTTCGCCCGACTTTTCGATGGAGATTGATGACGATGGGAATGCTGATGACGACCATGGAGATGACGTGGATGACAATGAACCTTCGGTGGATGACTCTCCTGATGCTCCCAGTGGTGGCGGTGATGCCCACTGATCATTCAAGCATACTCGATGACGAAGATGTTGAAGATTCAAATAGGAACTGGAGTAATCTTGGCCCAGCTCGTCCTCCGACTCCACCTCGGCCAAATCCTTCGCCGATGATGACTTCCCCAATCATCGTTGCCGGTCCGCCTCCTTCGCCACCAGCAAGTCCTCCGGCACCAGCATCTTCTCTTCCTGTTCCAGTGTCTCCTCGTCCGCCTATTTGGACTCTCGATGCTGGACCTGGACGCATGATTACGGCAACCTACACTTCGGTGCCGCGTCGTGGTGGTGCACCGTCGGTTGAGCCGTTGCCTCACCGAGTGTTGTCTGGTACTCGCCCTACGGTGCCGGCTTCGTCTACCTTGCCACCGTGGGTTCTCCCGTACGTGGACATGGCGTTTACTGACGCAGGCGCCAAGAAGTGTTTCGAGCGACTCTTGAGCTTAACGCTTCCCGAACCAGCTGGTGAGGTGACCGTGCGTACAACGTTGGAGGGTCTCCAAGCGCTCTTTGATTACTCGCATCCTGATCACCCGTACCAGCAACTTCGGCAGCTCTATCCTCTTCAAGCTTGTCTCTTCGACACTGTTGACTTCAATCCAAGCGTCCCCATCTCCAAGCGTGCTCCGATTGAGACCCGTCTCAAGATGATCTGGGCGAACCTTCGGGGTGACGGCGGTAAGCAAGGTGACCTCGGGTTCGCATTGTGGGAGCGTCTCCACTGGCTTCCGTTAGCTGGTATTGAACGAGGTCTCGCTGAAGAAGCGAAAAAGGTTGGCCACGACAAGGAATGCTTGAAGGAACTGAGAGCTGTGTTAAAGAAGCTCTTCAGTAAGCGCGACCGTCGTGCCGATCGTCTTCGTAACAAGTACCGTGAGCAGTACATGGCGTGGGGTCGTGACTCGGTTTCATCTAGTGCTTCCGGCGTGTCGTTCATTCGTCCCGAACTGCTTTTGGAGCCGTCGAAGCCGTGGTACGCCATTGAAAACTTGTCATTCGCACCTCGGACATCTGACTGGCTTTCCGAAGTTCCGGCTCTCGACACTCGTCAGCCTTGGCGTACTGGATGGATGAATGCACCGCATCAGCACCCGTACAACACCACGTACTTCCCGTGCCAGCGTAATCCGGAGCTCTTCAATCCTCGTGGTACGCGGTTCGTGAATGTGTACCGAAGCGTGGTTGTTGACCCGTCTCTCGATTCAACCGAACTTATTCCGACCTGGCGTTCGTTGTTTGACTCGCCACCGGGTACTCCACGTCCCGCTCTGGCTGCTGCTCCTGTTGAAGCTGGTACCGAGGATTCGCAGGATCCGGCTGCAGCTCCAGCTGTCGAGGCTCAGGTTCCTGATGAAGAGGAGAAGGAGAGTGGTGACTCGACTTCGTTGACACTCTTGGCCACCGCGGCCAGACACTTGGAATCGATTTGAATCCTCGCTGCACGTTCTACGACGTTCTCCAGCATCTCAGCTAACTGTTGAGGTGTCCCGCGTGACTTCGTCTTCAGTGGTCGCTCCGCGGTCGGCATTCATGTTTTCTTATTCTTAATCCACTTCCACAGCGTAATCATGTTCATGTTGTTCTTCAAATGCATATACAATTTGTTGTTGCAGTAACGTTTTTCGTCTGTTACCACAGGCTGCATCGCCCTGTGGACAGTTCACACGTGATCCAGTCACGCTAGTCTTCGTCCGCCACTTGCGCCATCTGCAGCCGATTCTCGCTCTTCTTGGTTCGCAAATAGTCGTACAGCAGACCTCCACATGATAAGTTGGATGATGGTTCCCAAGTTGTATCTTCATAGCCCACCCACTTGACTTTGAACTCGCGTACAGCACGCTCCGTGCTCGTCGTCAGTGGCGTTCTGTCGTTGAGGATGGCCTCGACTTCATATTCGCCGGCAACTTGATCTGGTTCCCAGCTGTCTTCAGGCAGTAGTTCCTCATCGAAGTCGAGTCTTGCTTCATTAGTCGCGTCTAGTACCAACCAGGTGTTCGGTCGACTGCTGAACTCGTTGACAGCCTTGAGTCTTGACACATGCACTACTGGGTAGAAGCGATACCCACTTCGGTCAGGCAGTTCCAGCTCGTACGCAAACGCTTCCACCTTGCGCTTGATCCGAAAAAGGCCATGCCATCGATGAGCTAATTTCTTTGTCAAGCCCGGTTTGACGCGTTCCATGTACAGCCACGTCCGGCTCCCAATCTCAAAAAGAGATCTCGGTGGGGCTCTTGCAGGATCTTCTATCTCTTCTGAAGCTTCTAGGGGGTTCGCCGAGTGTTCGTTTCCACTTAGTTGAGGTACAGCAGCTTTTTCCAGTCGACTCAGAGCATCATTATGCTTTTTAGCCCTTCGCTCCTTTTCTACAGCCTGATAATCCTTGGCCATAGTGAGGGCGACCTCATGTTGCCGATTGATCTCACGCCGCCATGCCAGTGCGTCAGACTGCTTGCCGAGTCCTCGTTTGAGTGATGACGACATTGCCCTCAACGTCGACTGAGCATCCCAACCGTGAACGAGGTAGAACGGCGTTTCCTTCCTCGTAGTGTCTTGAGAAGTATTGATAGCAAATACTAGCTTCTCCGCGATTTCGTCCCAGTCATGCTGTAGAGGGTCTTCCGCGTACACCCGTACGGAACCCATCACCGACTTCACCGAGCGTTCCTGCTGTTCATAAGCCTGTGGCCGATAGCTCGAAGTCGCTCGTGATCTTGACTGCATTATCTCTGCAAATGCTTGGAAAACCTCGCTCATGAAGCGTGGGTCGCGGTCATGCCTTATTAATGACGGGGCTCCGAATTGTCGGTACACACATTCTTCGAACACTTGGGCAACACTCAGTGCAGTCGTATCTGACATAGCCTTGGCAATAACGAATCCCGTAAACGAGCACTGAAATAGGAGCAACGCCGTGTTGCCCCTGCGAGATTTCGGTAGTGGGATCACAAAATCCATCGAGCCGATCTGGAAAGGTCGTTCGGCTAGTACGTTGCCAGGTGAGTATCCACGAAGCTGCGGACGGCTTTTACTCGAGCTGCGATCTGGACATGACTTCACATGCTTCTCCACGTCAGCGTACAAGCCGATCCAATAATAATCGGACTTAACGCGATGGAACGTTCTCACCACACCTTGATGTCCTCCTTCCAGCGAGTCGTGACGGTTCTGCAAGACCTCTTGAATCATCGTTGTCGGTACCACAAGCCGCAGCTTGGTCTCCTCTTGCCAACCGTGGTCGTACCGACGATTCAATCCAAGATAGTGAAGCACGCCGTCTTCTGATAACACGAACCGGTCAGCATACTTCCAGGCATCTCGAGCTTCTTTGTAACTCAGCTCTTGTGCTTGGCCCTGAAGCACCTTCTTGATGTTAAACCACTTCTGTTCCTCGTCTTATGCCACTAGTATCCGTCTGCGTCGCTCCCGCTGTATCGCTACCGGGTCAACATCTTCCGCATCGGGAAATGCCGCTGGTACAGTCTTGTGAGGATGGTCTGGCAAATCCTGGCCGATTGAATCTTCGGTGGACGTCTCTCGTCGTTCTTCATGCTCTTCTTGAGCTTTTGAGACATCCTCCGAGTGTTCATCTGCAAACCTGACGCATTTCTTGGCTTTCGTCTGTCGCCGAGTCATCACTGCCATATTACCATAATCGCACTTTGGTGAGCTGTAATCAACCACGAAATTTTTGAAAGTTTTCCACTTTGAAGATTCGCTGCCTGACAGTACATGTACTTGACGCTCTGTTCCACGTGACGAAACATCTACCGAGTCTTCATCCGGTTCGTAGATCATTTCCTGGATGCGATTCAGCGATGCAAATTCCGACTTGCGAGTTTCAGCCAAGATTACCCGACTGACCTTCGATTCCAGCGCTTCAGTGGCTAACGAATCCGCGGCAGCGTTGTATTCTCGTACAACGTGAAGATATTTAACTGATCGAAGCTTGGCCGTGAGCTCCTTGTGAGTATTCAGCAGCGCTAGCAAAGTTTCCTTCCTGCATGCGATCACCCCTAGTGATTGTTGAATCGCGAGCCTTGAGTCACCAACGATGACTAAATCCTCGGCACCGTGCGCAATAGCAGCCTTGACACCGTTTATCATACCTGTATACTCTGCCTCATTCACCGTGGTAGCCGAGAGGTAAGCGTTTGCAGCAATCACTACCTTCCACTCAGGAAGGCTCCACAGCACCCATGAACAACTCCCGTAGCCACCGTACTTCTCTGTCTTCGCTGATCCGTCAAAAGACATGACGAATCCGCTGTAATTACGGGAAAGCTTGGCGTACAGCAACGCGGGGCCCATTCGAATAGTCGGGGAACCCTTGTTTGGAGGTGCCACCGGCGCGAGCGAGTCCTCCAGGTCAACGAAGCTCGTGATGCTTGACTGCAGTAGCTGCGCAAAGGCGACATCCTTCTCCTTCACGCGCTGCACCTTAAGGTGCCACTGCGATAGCAGCACTGCGAACTGGACCGCGCGTCCGAAGAGAGACTTCGACTTATGCACCCACTCTAACGTCGAGAATCGTGTATAGACATGTAGCGTCTTTCCTGCCAGCTGGACGTAACAGATCTTCAACAGCAGAAGTAACGCCAAAACTTCCTTCTCAGCAGGATGGTAGTTCATCTCGGCCTCCTTGAGCACCCGACCGAGGAACCGTACGGGGTGTAACTTGCCTTTATGTTCTTGCATTAGCGTAGTGCTCAACGCCCATTCATTCGCAAAGAGCATGACGTGAACTTCTTTCGACCGATCGAAGTGCCTGAGGATGGGTGAATGTGAAACACTCGTCTTCAATTTTTTGAAGGAACGACGTGCCACAGAAAGGCCACCTTCAACGGCAAAGTCTTCATCCTTGAGCTGGTACAGCGCTGCACCGTAGACCGCGAAGTCTTGAATGAAGCGACTGTAGTAATTAACCGCTCCAAGAAACGACTGCATGCCCTTCTTACTCGTTGGAAACGAAAGCTCGGTGATGGCCGCAAGCTTCTTGGGGTCAGCTCTGATACCTTCTGGCGAAATTTTATGCGACAGAAAGTCCACCTTGGGCTGGCAGAAGATGCTCTTGGTGAAGCTAATGCTGATCCGACACTGTGCAAATCTTGCTAGCAATCGGTCCAGCGTCGCCAGGCAGCTGTCGAAATCCTCGCCACCGAAGCAAATGTCATCCACAAACGACCGTCGACCAAATACAGGTACCAGCGATGATTCGTCTGGCTCCCCGTTCGTAAACATGTCAGCGACGGGGCTGTTGACGAGTTGTAGTACAGGGTCGGTCTCTACCGGTGCTTCGCGGTCTGCCGCGAACTTCGTTTGAAACGAACCCTCGGCGCTTGGCCCACGACGTTCCTTGGTGAAGCTAATGCTGATCCGACATTGTGCAAATCTTGCCAGCAATCGGTCCAACGTCGCCAGGCAGCTGTCGAAATCCTCGCCACCGAAGCAAATATCATCCACAAACGACCGTCGACCAAATACAGGTACCAGCGATGATTCGTCTGGTTCCCCGTTCGTAAACATGTCAGCGACGGGGCTGTTGACGAGCTGTAGTACAGGGTCGGTCTCTACCGATGCTTCGCGGTCTGCCGCGAGCTTCGTTTGAAGCGAACCCTCGGCGCTTGGCCCACGACGTTCCTTGGCCTGTTCTTCAGCTAAACGCATCCTCTCCGAGTATTCAAACCAACCTCCTTTAGGTTGAACGAACCCCCAGAGTGCGTTGTTAATCATACGCTGGTAGATCATCGGCGCGTTCTTTAAACCGAAGGGCATGCGTAACCACTCGAAATGTCCGAGTGCGCAGACGAACGCCGACACTTTACGCGCTCGTAAGGTCATCATGACCGCCCAGAAGCCGCTTGCTGCATCCAGCGAGCAGAGCCATAGGTAGCGCTCGAGATCTGTTAACAGGTCGTCGACAAGCGGCATTGCATACTCCATGATCGCGGTGATAGCATTCACCATCTTGTAATCAATGCAGAGCCGGATGTCCAGTTCGTTCTTTTTCATCACAATCACGATCGGCGATGCCCATGGACTGTCTGAAAAGACGATCAGTCCTGCTCGCAGCAGAGCGCGCAGCAGCTCGTACAGTTTGCCTAGAAATCGTAGCGGCACGCGCCGGGCACGCTGTTTAATTGGAGCGTGCCCCTGTGTGTCGATATCACATACCGCGCCGTAGGCTGGCGGCGACAGTGCGTTACCACTAGCAATTAGAATGTGAGAACGCTTCAAAAACACCTTGTTTTGCAGGATAACACTTAAGATTTGTTTTGACTTGGCATTTGTAAGAGCAGCCAGGGGGGACTACCCGGCTCTCCTGTGGAAAGGCATTATATAATGTAGGAGGTCGTTACCAGCCGCGCTTCGCTTGGCTGTGGCTCGCTTCGCTCGCGATTAATAGATTCTCTCACCTGGGAAGTGCAATGCGCGGCACGCTGGTGAGCTCGGCGCTGGGCCCGCCTCCGCAAATACCGCGCGGCCCTGCTTCGCGGGCTCCCCGCGCGGGTTTGCTGTGGCTACGCGACCTCGCACCCGCTCGCCTTAGTTGGCGCCATAGCTGCGTCGCCTCTCCCCGGAAGGTGCTATTATGCGTTTGAGGGTGCTGCACACCGTTTCGAACGGTGTTTTTGCAATTTTGTCTTAGAATGTGCTCGTGGCTCTTTAGCGTCGCAACCAGACGCTCTCGGCGTTCAGTCGACAGCTCAGGATCAGCAACATTAGGCGCAGTGTAGTCAATTGTCGTGTTGATCTCTTCGGTCAGATCCGGCCGGAAATCCAGCTCCTTCGCGTAGTCGTCCAAGCCAATGTTGTTAGCTGGGTGTTCGTAGAAATCATTTCTCGTATCCTCCGTTGCTTCGTTTCCTTCGGTCGTTAACACTCGAGCAACCGAGATGTATGTTCCGTCCAACGCCGCTACGGATTCTTCCCTTGACTCAACATTGGCATCCGCTTTGATTTCAACAGTCGGTACTTGGTCCATCTCCTTCCCATCATGGTTTCCCATCTCTGGGCCATCTGCCGAGTCGCTGTTCGCAATATTGAATGCGTGGGCCGCCGACGTATTGGGTTGTTGACGTTTGTTCAGCTCCTCGTTCTGCCGCTGTCTTGACATTTCGGAATTCGCACCAATCTTGCAATGAATACTCGGTGCCGTACTCAACACCTTCTGCGCGATGCCTGCATCCTCTGGATCAACCACCGATGTCTCGTTCGCAGATTTGGTGACACACAAGGCCGGGACAGCTTCGTCAAAACGGGTGACTCCATTTAATCCATTGCTGTTGCTTGTCGCTTCCGTGGTCACCACTGACTGGACACTAACACTCGTTGGCGTATGTACCACGTTTATCGGCCTCAGTAGTTCGTTTTTACGCACTACCGAGGCTTCGTTCACGTTATTGCTTCCGCCATGGGTGGTCGTGTACGTGTCCAAAGGTTCTGCGGAAGGCTGACCGTCGGCCGAATCCCCGGCTGTCACCCCAGACGCCAGACAGGCTTCTACTCGTTCACGTTCTTCCAGAATCAGTGCCCAGCGCTCTGCACATGTCAGACGATCACTAGAATCCACTAGCGAGTCTTCTAGAGGTCGTGCTAGCACCCCACCGGGTTCTGGGTAGTATGGTCGATCAACTGCTGAAGGCTGAGTTGCAAGCCATTATTCGTAGATTTCGCATTCACGCTGAAAGAGCTCGCGGTCTCTACAACCTTCGTAGGCCAACACTTGCCAGTCTTGGTACTTCTTGGACTCCAGACGCACATAGCCGTCACCTCGTGGCAAATCCCCATCTGGAATCCACATCGCGATCGAGTCGTGTGCTGGTAGGTACACAGTTCGATCAGACACGTTGGTCAATCGAATGCTCTGAGGCCGTCCACGTCGAAACCTCGTCACTGACGGGATTAGCTTGTTCGTTCGACGAACCCACAGTACGTGTTCTTCCAGCCCGACTTGACGCTTCGCTAGTCGATATTCTCGCCACTCGTGCGCTTGAATGTCCAACCGCTCGGGTGGCCCGGCATTAACATGGGAGCCGTATTCTTCGCTGTCGATCATGTTCTTGGTCTTTATCAGCGGGATTTGGACTTCGTGTGGTAATTGCGCCGCGCCGTGAAACAGGTTCAACGGGATCCCAGCTGGGATCATAAAGTCGGTCCCGAGTACCACGTCGACGCCTGCACTATGCGCCATTACCCACATCTCAAACTCGTACACCATCTCCCATCCAAGCGTGATCTTGACGCACGCTCGCCGCGTCGTAGACACCTTGCCTTCGTTAATACCTTGAATGTCAATGCGGCGTCCGTGATCGGGTACATCTCGGAGTCGCAACTTGTTAGCAAAGGCGTCAGTGATCGCACTAACGTTCGCTCCTGTGTCGAGGAGGATCCTCGTTCACTGGTCGTTCACAGCGCCTTGCACCAGAGCTCTCATTCTGATCCGTCGGTCGAATTTCTTGGCCGACCACCACCCCTGTCTCTCGCCAGGGTTCAACTTCATCATCTTGGAGTGACCCTTGGGCTCGTCTCGCGCTGCACTCGAAACCAAGCCGAACGAACCCTCGCTGGTGCCCTCATCAGCATCAGAACACTCCACTCTCTCTCCAGCACCTCCACCGAGGATTCTACTCCTCTCCTTTTCATTTTCCGTCGCGTTCACACTTGTTACGTATTTATCAGGCCATTCACTCTGCTCCATGAAAGCAAAGATACACTCTGCTTCCATTGAAGACTCGGTTAAGTGTGGCAGCCCGATAGGGACCAACCCAGCTGTAGTTGGCAGGCTGCCTAGCTCAAATGACGTTCTTGAACGACGGCCTTGAGCTCTAACGGGAGTTCCTCCTTCGTGCCTTTAGTGCGCACGAAGTTGACAAGGTCTTGGAAGCTGCGGAAAAGTTCGCATTGTCCAGCATCGTGGAGTTGTTTGCAGAGCTTGCATCGCTTGTTACAGTATTGGGCGAGTGACTCATGCCGCCGCGCATGGTTCGTACTGTGGGCGTCGGTTGTCGCGGTTGAAGTCACGTCGACCGCGTTGGTCCTGATTGAACCCACGGTCACTACTTCGGCGATCTTGATTGAAGCCATTCTCGCGATCAGGCATGTTTCCACGCGGTTGACGGTTGTCTGAACGTGCGTAGGTGCCTTCAGCAGCTGCACGGCGCTCATTTTCGTTAGCAGCGGCGAGGTATCGGTCGTTTTCATCCAATGAGAAATCACCATCCGTATTATCGGGCTGAAAGTCGCTGTACTCGTCTTGGACATCGTTGTAAGCGTTCGGATCTTCGTTTGAATACTCGGAGCCTCCCTGAGCAGCTTCACGACCTTCTAATTCAGCTAGTAGGTCGTCCACTGTGGCTTCAATGAGTGTCACCCTTGGTTTGTTGCGGTTGTCATCGCGGCGACGGTCATCACGCCGGTTGTTGCGGGCGTATCCATCGTCGCGTCGCGTATCACGACTCTTGGAGTATCGGTACTCACTGTCACGCTTGGCCATTCTATCCTTGTCTTTGAGAACATCTTCGATGATCTCTTCGAGCTCGTGAATGTCGGCGACTCGAGCGTGGTAGAGACTCTCCGCCAGCTTGTCATCATCGCATGTTGCCAGGAACTGCTGTACGTGTTCTTTCGCGTCGCGACCACTCTTCTCAAAGTGTAGACGGGCGGTCCGAGCGTAGCCATTCAGCCTGTTTATGTAGTCGCACAGGTGTTCATTACGTTCCCGCTTGGCGGAGTAGTAACGCGACAGTGCCGTCTGAGTGAACTGCGAGCAGTAGTAGCGGATGAACGCGTCGCTCAGCAGCTTCCACTTGCGCTTCGTCTTCTTCGGAAGCTGACGGAACCAATGAATGGCTCCGTCCCGAAGCCTTAGCTCAAATGGAATGCACCATTTGTCGGCATCTGTGTGGGTTCCAGTCATTTCATAGACGAACCCACGGAGCCACTGCATACAGTTCTCGCTCTTGTTGCGAGAGCCTGAGAACGGCGTGATGCGATCCAATGGTCGGTGCGACGCCATTTCAATCCTCGGTGTCGGGTCCACGTCGTTCAGCGTCGCTAACTCATTCATCTGGCGCATCAACTCGAGTTGAGGATCTTCCTCGTCGAATGTACGCACCAAAATGTCATCGTCACTGGACGAACCATCGCTGTCGACTTGACGACGTCCGTCACCACCTTTGGGAGCTTGCGCACCGCCTCGGCGACCGAACGAACCCTCGTTACTTGCGTAAATACGTTGCATACGGCTCTCCGAACGTGGCGTAACCATGTGCGAGTCTTGAAAGTACGGTAAAGTTTCGGTAGTGCCAAAGGCACCACGCTCAGCTCCACGCTTGGTCGGAGGAGTACGAACGAGTCGTTGGGGCGTCGGCGGCAATGGAATCTTGGACGGATCTTCATCTTGAATCATCGGTCGACTCACAGGTTGCTTTCCAGCATTGATGCCAACGGCGCCAAACGCCTTCCGAAGCTTCTTCTTCCATTTCTGGAGAGCAGCTCCGGCTTCATGTGGACTCCAATCCTGGAGCGACATCGTCGATGGGTACGTCTCGTTCTCGAACCCCAGCGACAACAGTAGCGAAACTGAATCCTCGGCAACTTGGCTAGTCGAAACCGAGTTGACTGGGTATTGAAGTTCCTGCGCAAGCGCAGGCCAGTCGGCTATTTTCTTGGGGATGGGCTTGAACAGCTGCATCCACTCATCATTCTGCATCAGCGCTTGTACGCGGTCGAAAACGCGCTTGACGGCTGGTGTATCACCGTTGATAGGTGGGCGAGGTGCCTTCAGCAGTGCTGAAGGCTTTGCACTTGCCACCGAAAGTTTAGAACCCTCGGTCCCATCGTCATAATCATCGTAGGCTGGATCTGGTCCCGCAACATCATCGAGCTCGTCGGCGAGGTTCCTCGAAAGGGACTTGGTCGCCCCGCTCAGCCCTGATGACAGCGTGGCCGTCTCTGGTGTCGCTGCGCCTGGCTCTGGAGCCGGCGTCTTGTCTTCGTAATCTTCATAATCGTGGGCGTCAGGACCGATGTCCGCTTCGTCGTCGAAGCTCACTGAAAGCTCGGTGGCAGCTGCAAAGCGCGCAGCCGGGCTTGAACTCTCGTTGCGAGCCCCGCCAGACTTGGCAGGCGTAACTGGTACCGTCGGTTGTCCTTTCGCCATGTTTCTTGTCTTTTTCTTGTTCTTATTCTCTTGGTAGCTCGTAAACTGGAAGGCCATACAAACAGTTCACAATGGCCACAATCTGTTCCCGGGTCGCGGCACCAGTTGTCGTGTTGGAAATCCCACGTGAACTCTAGCTACAAATGTAGTTAGGATGTTCCCACAACAATACGTCTACTAGGATAGTAAACGATCGTTCGGGCGGACCTGAAGAACCCAGTTCTGCCCTTGCACCGGGACAAACTGGACCTTGTAAACTACTTATATAGGCCAACCAGTAAAAATAAAAAATCGCTACTAGCACGAGCAAAGCTAGCAGGTGTTTTGAATCCTCGTGGTCCCAACAGCGGAAGGGTACCAGGCACGGGTAAGCCTTTTACGAGATCACCGAGTGCTCAACACTCGGCTGGAAGAAATAAAAGGGAGGCAATTAAAGCACTCCCAGTCGTGCAAATAGGCAACAATAAGCCGTCACGTAAAACCTCCCGATAGTAATCGGCCAAAATACACAGTCTCTTGGCCTTGCCGGTTGAACCCTCGCTACAGAGCTTCGAGTTCACCGACAGGCATAACACACTCAAACAAGCTTGACCAGACGCTTACCTTGAAGCCGGACGTCGCTCTGTGTGCTTGAGTGGAAATTTTGTTCTACCCTTTCGGGTCTATTCCTAATAAGAAGTCCTAATCGAGTATACAAATATCAAGTGAACAATGATCCGTTATGGATCTTCTTGCATGCCAAGCGTCGTCTGCACCGTCGCATGAGCATCTTTACCGGTCCGCGCCCTGTCCCAGACGGTGAAAGTGCCTTCCAAGGGTCGCTGAGTCTTCCGCGAACTCATCCGAACCGCCACTGAGGGTTCGTACCGTAGATGGTCCACTGAATGCGAATCCGGCCAGTTCATTAATAATAAGGACAGCCTGGATTCAGTGACATATGCCCGTATCCAATACTCGTTGAACGTTCGGAGGTGACGCCGTCGAGTCCCTTGCACCTTGGCGTCTCCGTACATCACCTGACCGAGGGTTCGTCGCTTGAACAACTTGGGCGGGGTCACGTCTTTGTCGACGGGTGATAATCCGCAACTACGGAGAAATCACTACACCACATCTCGGCCAGGTGCAGGCGTGTTTCTCCGTTGTGCAAAGGCGTCTGCTGCATCTTTTGCATTAGCATCATCATTAGTCGCTTGGTTGAGAGCGCCAAGCTCCCTTGAGTACGCCTTGCATTCCTTAGCTATCCTGCGCTGTATCTCCGCTAATAATACATTGAAAGCGTCAGAAATATATAACAACTACACATACTCCAATTATTTGAGCCTACCGAGATCCAGTTTATCCAAATATTGCATCAGTGCTTCTGCACCCGCGAAGAAGTCAACGCTCGCCACGTCCGTCTTCGTCTTGCCTGGCTTGAAGTACGTGTGGTGGTTTGAAAGGCCGCTGGGCCTCTTTGACTGCCAGCCAAGCTTTTTCAGCTCCCGCCAGCGCGCTTGGAACGCCATTTGCTAGGTCTGCGTCTTTGCCGGTGGTTTCTGAAATGTGGGAGAAATCAGTGGTGTCTAAACGAACCTCCAATACACGACGATGATGAGTCCTGCACCTATCATTTGCCTTTGTCTTCTAATTTTCTGGAAATACTGAAAACAACATTAACACAGCTTTGTTCGGATAGGTGGGAATGATGGGGATCAATGCCTAGCCCTTAGTGACTTCTACAGCTTAAGCATAATGTAGAAACGTGTCTAATGCAGGCTCTCACGCTAATAATTTATGGTATAAGCTTTTTTGGTTTCACGCTTTGAAATTGTTTGAACATACATGTATATTAAATAATAAGCTATTCCAAGTACCACGGAAAAATCCTGAAGCCTTTACTTGCGGAGGCTGTCATTCACTGAATTGACCTAGAAAAAATATTGTCATAGTTGATACAGTACCAGCTTATTCTCAGTGCCCAACCCTGACTTAAAATATGATGCTGCTGTACGGACCCAAGTAAGCTCATGCTGAGCACCTCGCTGGAGTTTTTGTGCAAGATCTGCGATCGCACGTTGATGAAGTTCGAGCTCCCCCTGTAGTGACTCTACTGAGCGTCTCTCGTACTGCTTCAGCTTAGTTTCTTTGTATTGCAGGCGAGATAACTCGGCTTGGAGCTGTCGGGTCTGCAGCTTCAGCCGGCGCTCTTCTTCCTACGAACATACGTAAGCTGATTAAATATTCTTCGCTTGGACCCTAATTATTCGCGAACCTTCTTATGTTTGGCATGGCTAACCGCTGCCGTTTTAGCTACAACTTTGCGACACAGGTCAGCGAGTTCACTGCCATTCAGGACATGTACATGCTGTCCCGTGGGAAGGGTGACCGAAGATGGGTCAGAGACTATCACTTTTGCTTCGTCATCATTTTCGGCGCTACAGAAGATGAGGAGCAAGTCCATACACCGATATGATGTTAGACAATGGAATGTGGGCCTATCGTGGCGGAACAGAAAAGGCCTTAAAGTTGAAACAAAGTTGGTTAGAAGTACAACCTGATCCAGTTTAGGGAACAGGGGTGCATACATTGAGCGTGGGAGCTGGTCAATGACAGCCAGCCCTTGTTTTTCTTCCTGCCCTTGGTACTTCTCATCATCGATATAATTCTGCCAGGACGTACGAGCTTCTTCGGATTCTTCGATTGCGTCGATGCTACTATCGCAAACACTTCTCTGCTCCTCGATTTCCGCAGGCGTGTCAATCTGGATACTTCCCGAAACCGTGGAAGCAGTTTCGAGATCGGCGTCAGTCGTCAATAGTTCCTGGATCTCCGGCACGACCAAGAGATCGTCGACAGCAATTTCGGAGATGTTGGGCGATGTCATGAGATTAGATAGTCTCGTGTACGACGCAAAGACGGAAGTGAGAGCTAGCACCAAAGAGATATGCTAACTACCAGCCTGGGACCAAGGGTAGAATTTGCTGCTCAGTGTCTCACTGCTTTCACATGACGAATCAGTGAGAGTGCACAACTTGCCGCATTATCTGACATGCTGCCATCCTAAGATTTTAGACAAGTATAAAAACATAATTGAAATTTCAAATGTATCCAAGATTATTTGCGATTTTTTACGCTAATATGTGACCTCTTTTTCACTTTCGAATTTGGGTGTTCATCGCGCTGATCTAAGCAAGAAAGAACTAGTAAGTCGCCAGTACATTTACCCGAAGGAAAAAAACCTGGCTCACCCAGTCCTGTTCCTCGTTCGTTGCAGATTTGACTTTTTCTGACAGATCAGCTGCTTCATCTCTGTGAATCTCAAGTTCTTTCTCCAGCGATTCGACAGAACGTTGTTGGTAGTGGGTCATTTGTGATTCGAGCTCTTGGAAACGAGCCAGCTCCATTTGCAGTTCTTGAATCCTAGTCTTTTGCTGTCGAGCCTCCTCCTGCATTAATGCATCGGCTAACGTTAGAAGCACACGTTATGGATTCCAGTATCGCTATCTCGCCTTTTTACGCTTCCGGTAGCGCCGCGATGCCGTCTGCATCCGCAGTTTGCGACGAAGTTCATCAAACTCGGCAGAGTTCATGACATGGATCCGTTGGCCAGTAGACAAGACCTTGGTCGTTGCGACTGATGCTCTTGGCTTCTTGTGCGGCGACGGAAGGCGTCGAACTGTCGGTTCCCGAGAAGCCATGGGAGCTTCAACTTGGGCTGGTATTGGCGGTATTAGTGCTGCAGCATATGACGGTGGAATTGGTGCGCTCGCAGCAGCAGCTAACGGAATTAAGCCCAAGTCTCCACCATAGAATGCAAACATTCCTGCGTTCCTAAGTAATAATTAGAGCAATCATAGGCGTTAGCAACGCTTTGGACGATCTCAGTCTCGAAGTAGAATACTTACGGAGGCTGTGGAGACCAGCAAGATCGATAATAAGGTGGTGGCTTTGGCTGCATTGGGAAAGGTGGAGCTGGGGCTGGGCCAGCACGAGTCATGAGTGGGCTAGATCTAAATTGTCGAGCCACAGTGGCAAGCAAACAATGAAGCCAGCATCAGTTAGAGAATTCTAAACTACTTTAAAACTTCACTTCTTGCAACAGCAAAAACGGTCAAATTAGCGCAGACAAACACGGTAGTTTAGGGACAAGGCTGCATACATTGAGTTCTGCATCTGCTGAACGACGCCTAGAGGTTCCTGTTCCTGTTGAATCCTGTGTCCTGCAGGGTACTTTTCCTCGAGGTTGTCGTCATTAGACGGCCAAGATTCTGCATGGGACGGTCTTTTTCCGGTTTGGTCGCCACTATCCTCACCGCTGCTCGGCGTATCATTATCCTCGCTGCTGTCACCGTGGTTGGTGTCCCCAGTAGAGCTGTGGTTCAGCCCCGAGATGGAGGAATCGTGATTGTTGTTGGTAGTACTGCTTGCAGTCGTCGAAGCCGATCTGTCTTGACAGGGGCTGTCCGAAGCCAGAAGCTCCAGCACTTCCACCATCATGGCCCGATCACTCGAGTTGGGGCCAAAGAGGTGAGCTGGTCGGCGCCACGCCATGCTGGGGTAAAAGGAAGGTTGATAGATGGAAAATGAATGCAGAACGAATTATGTGACCGTGCTTCGAGCAGAGGAATCCGGGACGGGGAACCGTTTCCGTCCCAAGACCGTTGAGATATGCATACAAACTCAAATTTTACGGAGCTTAGCCTCTTTCCGATTGATTACGGCCCTGTCACGGCCTCCTTGCTCGAACCTCATGCTACGAATATCATTGTCACTACGATTCCTACTATCATGGACGCCACGTCCCTTACTGGCGTGGCTGCAGACTTCGTCTCTTTGCCTCCGTAGCATGGGATCTCACTGGACGGAATTCTCTGCAAAGCTTCAAGTAGATCAGAGTACGGCACTTGCCACGACGTTGTCTGCATAAGTCCATAGTGTGTCACTGCGAACGTCCCAGCCTCCCCGTCCGCCGAGTCTTCCAGATAGCGCTCCCTATCCGGATTCAAGGCGTAAAAGTATCCGCCTTGAATCGAAGCCGCAAAGTCGATGAGATAGTCAAGAACGGCGGTTTGGTGAGGCTGCATGACGCCGTAGACTCCGCTGAACGTGCCAAGTACGAGAGAAATGTCCGAGTCGACGGGGAGATCCCCCAGCGCTTCCGCCATAGCAGTCTCATAGTTCTTCAAGGTCTCTGGGATCGAGATATGTTCGTACGAACTGCACGCGAAGTGCGAGTCACTGCAGCCGAGTTTGCTCTCCTTCTTGTTGCCGTTGATTAAGTCTACACACAGCGTCTTCTCCTGCTTGGAGGTGAGGTCCAAAGACTCGAACTGCTCCACATCATCGGTGCAGTTGCTCTCTGGAGTGTAAAAGTAGTTTTGAGGATAAACGCCGTGTGCGTGCGCGTGTGGAGCGAGGACGATTTTGTTGCTGGTGTTGACTTGGAGAGGGTTGAGCGTCGCGTTCTTGAGGTTGCCGCCATTCCAGTGGTTACTGAGTCCGTAGTCTTCGTCGACACGGAACCGTTGGGCATCCGTGAAGGAGCTCGCTCCACCCACAAAGACCAGTCATTGAGGACAACGCTCGAGCACGGCGTCTGCCATAATCCCCGCAGCTTTACGCCAGTCGGTTGTTTCATCCGAATCCTCGGGGTCGGCATTCCACTGAGCTCGCAGCATCTCATCTTTCAGATCAACCCCAATGATGTTCCAGAATCTGGCGCCACAGAGCTCCGGAAAGTCTCTTGACATCCATGCAACTTGAAGGTTTCAGTAACGATTAAAACTTTTTAATCTGAGGCCTGTACCCACATTCGACGTGTCGGATATCACCGACGACGTGGGTGAGAAACGTACTCTGTTGCGTCGTCATCGAGGAAGGTCGGAAGATTGTTCGAAGACGAAGTGGGTAACTTGTGGCTGGTTATATCAGTTGTGGTAAAGCGAAAAGCTCCGAGTAGCTACGTAGCACGGCTACGAAAGTTAGATGCTTGTGTTGCGACAAAATAACTGTCCAGGGCTTTCGGGGATCTCGTTTAAAGCTGAACACCAAGTGGACACTTGCATACTCTCCGCACAACGAGTGACATTTGTAAGGAAGGGGTAACTTTGCAAGCATCGCAAACCCATCGTAACAAAGTACCACACTTTGACAAAGTAAGATGTAGTTTGCTGATAGTTTGTCGAAATCAGCTAACTGGACTAATTCTGGCTTTGTGTGATCAGGACGAGGTCATTCAAGTCGCTCTGTGCGTTCATTCCCCCGAAGATCAGCAAACCTTGGCGTCGATCCTTCTCTGCAGCTTTCGACGTCTCATGCAGCCACACCGTCGTGCCACAATGTCCAAACCGCTCTGGAATATCCGTCGTCGACGGTTCCGCTGGTTCCTTCTCCTTCGCGTCAGCTGTCTCCACTGGTATCCAGGACTCTTCGGCATCGGAATACCGACAGCAGTCTCCGCAGATGCGACCTCCATCCCAGCCACCAAAGGCGATCAACTCGCCATCCACCACATCAGCAGCTAGAGAACAGCGATTCCACTCACATATCGGCACGAGTTGCCACGTCCAGTAACTGAAGTTGAGCATTGCCATGTCTGTGCAGACTTTTCCGTCCAAGTTGCGACCTCCAGCAAAGCAGATTGACGTCTCGAACTGAAGGAGCGCACAGTGAAGCTCTCTGGCTTCAGGGAGTTCGCCTTCAGATGCGCATTTCTCCCATCGCAGCGGTTCGCTGACGTCAGCTGGAATGTGCAGAAGATAAAGATCGTTGAAAGCTCCACACTCGGGCGACGACCCGCCGTAAATCAGCATTCGTCGTGGTTCTCTCGGAGCGCCCGTCGGAGGTAAAGCGATGGCAGCGTGCGCGTTCCTGGGAAGAGGAGGCTCGCCTTCCGTCGTGGCCTTAGTCCAGGAACAGGTTTGTGTATCGAACGTGTGGACGTCGCTGTAGATTTCACTTTTCGCGGCATCGAGACCACCGAAAACGTAGATCTTGGACCCAATTGCGACGGCAGAGTGGCCACTTCGTGGGGGTAAACTGCCTCTCGAAGGCTCAAGAAGTGTCCACTTGCGTGTGTCTACAGACCGAAGCAAACACGCACAACAGTTAGCATATTTCTTCAGTTAGTACCGTTAACTTACCCAAATCAAAGTGATGTGCATCGCCGAAGCTCGCTCCTTCTCGATTGGCGCCTCCGACCAAGTAGACTGCTCCAGTTTCAGAAATCTACACGCCATAGAGCAGCATGGATTAATATACGGCGAGTAACAATGTGATACTTGAACGGTTGCTCCAAGATACCTGCGTCAAAGTCGCGCCTCCACGTGCCGCTGGTTTCCTCCCGCCATCCACCGACAAATGGTCGATCAAGAACACGCGTGGGTGTTCGACAGCCTCCTCTTGGATAGTAGACGCCATCGATCTCTGCTCCCAGTTTGTAATGATACGCAGGATTTACAAGCGAAGAGCCGCGACTTTCTGAGTGCCGAAGATACGTGACCATCAACACAATAACTACTAATACATCTACTTCATGTAGTAGGAAAGAACCAAATTGACAGGATTCTGAAACTGTAGCATTGAAATTCATGGAGCTATCGACCCATCTCTTTCATCTCGTTGGTGGTGGGGGTGGTACCATTCCCACTGTGGGAGGCGGAGGCGGATATGCCATCCCCATCGCTGCTGGGGGAGGAGGAGGTGGCACCATCCCCATGCCCATATAACCTCCTGCACTCTGATTAAAGTGTGGAGGTAGAGGAGGCGCGTCCATCGCAGGAGCAGCCCCAGCAGTAAAGGCGAACATGGTGTGAGGCTTTAGTTTATTGGGATTCCTCTGAGCCAGCAGCCTTTCCGCCTCCGAGCCGTGACGTTCATTATGACTGTCCTTCTTGTACGCATACTGTACTACCACCTGTCGGTTGCACAAGTACTGGCCGTGCATACACTCGATAGCCAAGTCAGCAGCCTCAAACGAGTCGAAGCTGACGAATCCGAACCCTTTACTGGCTTTAGTGTCGGGGTCGCGCATGATTTTTGGCGTCTCGACGATGCCCCCAAAGGCCGAGAAGGTGTCGTACAGCAGCTTCTCGTCCACTTCCGGGTCCAAATTGCCAATAAACAAATTGGCGCCCACGTCCAGATTCTTTCTGTCGTTCGACGCCTTCTTCACGCGGATCACGCGGCCGTACAGTTGGATCATGTTGAGCACTTTGACAGCGTACTCGGCGCAATCTTCGGTGCGGAATTCCACGAAGCCATAGTTCTGGTGTGCCCCAGTGACCTTGTCGCGGGGCATGTGGACGTTGCACACGCTACCAGATTGTAGCATCAATTCCCATAGAAGCTCCTCCGTCACGCGGTCGTCCAGGTTGCCTACATACACGGTCGCGTCCTGGTTGCGCTGTTCGATGGCGGCCGACATGGCGGCGGATTGGACTTTTATTCGTGTAGTGGACGTAAGAATTATACGACTAGTGTGATGTGGTTGGCATTTTCTTGTGAGCCACACACACAATAAGGTTGGATTTCCAAGAAATCTTTTTTACACTTTTTGACCAATCAAGTACTACTAACTCTGAGATCCCTCCAGTGCAAGTGCAGATATCAGCCCAATCCTGAATCCACGAATGCCGAGAAAAAGACGAGAACAGCTGTTACTGGGTAGCCTCGGTGCTGCCTAGAGGGGCCGCCTAGTCCTAAGTGTGGGTGACAGAGACTCCAGTGATGAGGATGACGATATGAGCTTCTCTTCATTGTACCTGGTGCTCGAATCTCAACGCTACCTCACCCGACGCAAGCGCGTAAAGCGACCTCCATCACGGGTACACTACTATCTGACTGAGATGCCTGAATACGAGTTCAAGCTCCATATTGGTCTATCAAAAAGCTATTTTCCCGCTGTATGCCAGCTTATTGCTGATCACAGCGAATTCCAGAGCGTGGTTGGCAAACAACCAAAGTTGGGTGTGGAGTTACATGGCGCTCCTCAAGACATTAGGATCGCTGAACAACCAAGGCCACGCAGCGGACTTTCTTTCTGCTGGGGGGGGGGGGCACAGCGGAGTCATTACTAGCAAAGCGTATTATACGAGCATTAATTAGCTTTAAGTCGGATGTAATTTGTTGGCCAATGTTAAATCAAATGTAAACTTATATGTCTATTAATTCCTTAATTGACCCCAATTTCTCAACCTATTGCTATTCTTACAGTTGTGCTCAGACCGAAGCAAAAGAGGAAGTGAGGAGCTGATCCTCTCTTCCTATTCCTCTCCTCATCGCACTTAGTGTGTGCCTTGATTATAGAGGGGCTCCTCTACCAATCACCGGTCAGAGTACCGTTGACTACATAGACACTTCAATAGGCATAGTAGAGCGCATACACTTTATATTAATATGTCTCACCCGGTACAACCCAGCCCATACGGGGATTGCCTGTCGCATCCCCTTGGTGCTAGCTCCAGTGCCGGGCTCAACACTCTGTGGTGTAGTGATTTCTCCGTAGTTGCGGATTATCACCCGTCGACAAAAACGTGACACCGCCCAAGATGTTCAAGCGACGAACCCTCGGTCAGGTGATGTACGGAGACGCCAAGGTGCCAGGGACTCGACGTCGTCACCTCCGAATGTTCAACGAGTATTGGATACGGGCATATGTCACTGAATCCAGGCTGTCCTTATTATTAATGATGGACTGGCCGGATTCGCATTCAGCGGACCATCTACGGTACGAACCCTCAGTGGCGGTTGGGATGAGTTCGCAGAAGACTCAGCGACCCTTGGAAGGCACTTTCACCGTCTGGGACAGGGCGCGGACCGGTAAAGATGCTCATGCGACAGTGCAGACGACGCTTGGCATGCAAGAAGATCCATAACGGATCATTGTTCACTTGATATTTGTATACTTGATTAGGACTTCTTATTAGGAATTGACCCGAAAGGGTAAGCTTAAATACAGAACAGAATTTCCACTCAAGCACACAGAGCGACGTCCGGCTTCAAGGTAAGCGTCAGGTCAAGCTTGTTTGAGTGTGTTATGCCTGTCGGTGAACTCGAAGCTCTGTAGCGAGGGTTCATCCGGCAAGGCCAAGAGACTGTGTATTTTGGCCGATTACTATCGGGAGGTTTTACGTGACGGCTTATTGTTGCCTATTTGCACGACTGGGAGTGCTTTAATTGCCTCCCTTTTATTTCTTCCAGCCGAGTGTTGAGCACTCGGTGATCTCGTAAAAGGCTTACCCGTGCCTGGTACCCTTCCGCTGTTGGGACCACGAGGATTCAAACACCTGCTAGCTTTGCTCGTGCTAGTAGCGTTTTTTTTATTTTTACTGGTTGGCCTATATAAGTAGTTTACAAGGTCCAGTTTGTCCCGGTGCAAGGGCAGAACTGGGTTCTTCAGGTCCGCCCGAACGATCGTTTACTATCCTAGTAGACGTATTGTTGTGGGAACATCCTAACTACATTTGTAGCTAGAGTTCACGTGGGATTTCCAACACGACAACTGGTGCCGCGACCCGGGAACAGATTGTGGCCATTGTGAACTGTTTGTATGGCCTTCCAGTTTACGAGCTACCAAGAGAATAAGAACAAGAAAAAGACAAGAAACATGGCGAAAGGACAACCGACGGTACCAGTTACGCCTGCCAAGTCTGGCGGGGCTCGCAACGAGAGTTCAAGCCCGGCTGCGCGCTTTGCAGCTGCCACCGAGCTTTCAGTGAGCTTCGACGACGAAGCGGACATCGGTCCTGACGCCCACGATTATGAAGATTACGAAGACAAGACGCCGGCTCCAGAGCCAGGCGCAGCGACACCAGAGACGGCCACGCTGTCATCAGGGCTGAGCGGGGCGACCAAGTCCCTTTCGAGGAACCTCGCCGACGAGCTCGATGATGTTGCGGGACCAGAGCCAGCCTACGATGATTATGACGATGGGACCGAGGGTTCTAAACTTTCGGTGGCAAGTGCAAAGCCTTCAGCACTGCTGAAGGCACCTCGCCCACCTATCAACGGTGATACACCAGCCGTCAAGCGCGTTTTCGACCGCGTACAAGCGCTGATGCAGAATGATGAGTGGATGCAGCTGTTCAAGCCCATCCCCAAGAAAAAAGCCGACTGGCCTGCGCTTGCGCAGGAACTTCAATACCCAGTCAACTCGGTTTCGACTAGCCAAGTTGCCGAGGATTCAGTTTCGCTACTGTTGTCGCTGGGGTTCGAGAACGAGACGTAACCATCGACGATGTCGCTCCAGGATTGGAGTCCACATGAAGCCGGAGCTGCTCTCCAGAAATGGAAGAAGAAGCTTCGGAAGGCGTTTGGCGCCGTTGGCATCAATGCCGGAAAGCAACCTGTGAGTCGACCGATGATTCAAGGTGAAGATCCGTCCAAGATTCCATTGCCGCCGACGCCCCAACGACTCGTTCGTACTCCTCCGACCAAGCGTGGAGCTGAGCGTGGTGCCTTTGGCACTACCGAAACTTTACCGTACTTTCAAGACTCGCACATGGTTACGCCACGTTCGGAGAGCCGTATGCAACGTATTTACGCAAGTAACGAGGGTTCGTTCGGTCGCCGAGGCGGGGCACAAGCTCCCAAAGGTGGTGACGGACGTCGTCAAGTCGACAGCGATGGTTCGTCCAGTGACGATGACATTTTGGTGCGTACATTCGACGAGGAAGATCCTCAACTCGAGTTGATGCGTCAGATGAATGAGCTAGCGCCGCTGAACGACGTGGACCCAACACCGAGGATTGAAATGGCCTCGCACCGACCGCTGGATCGCATCACGCCGTTCTCAGGCTCTCGCAACAAGAGCGAGAAATGTATGCAGTGGCTCCGTGGGTTCGTCTATGAAATGACTGGAACCCACACAGATGCCGACAAATGGTGCATTCCATTTGAGCTAAGGCTTCGGGACGGAGCCATTCATTGGTTCCGTCAACTTCCGAAGAAGACGAAGCGCAAGTGGAAGCTGCTGAGCGACGCGTTCATCCGCTACTACTGCTCGCAGTTCACGCAGACGGCACTGTCGCGTTACTACTCCGCCAAGCAGGAACGTAATGAACATCTGTGCGACTACATAAACAGGCTGAATGGCTATGCTCGGGCCGCCCGTCTACACTTCGAGAAGAGTGGTCGCGACGCGAAAGAACACGTACAGCAGTTCCTGGCAACATGCGATGATGACAAGCTGGCGGAGAGTCTCTACCACGCTCGAGTCGCCGACATTCACACCAGCTCGAAGAGATGTTCTCAAGGGCAAGGAGAGGATGGCCAAGCGTGGCAGTGAGTACCGATACTCCAAGGGTCGTGATACGCGACGCGACGATGGATACGCCCGCAACAACCGGCGTGATGACCGTCGCCGCGATGACAACCGCAACAAACCAAGGGTGACACTCATTGAAGCCACAGTGGACGACCTACTAGCTGAATTAGAAGGTCGTGAAGCTGCTCAGGGAGGCTCCGAGTATTCAAACGAAGATCCGAACGCTTACAACGATGTCCAAGACGAGTACAACGACTTTCAGCCCGATAATACGGATGGTGATTTCTCATTGGATGAAAACGACCGATACCTCGCCGCTGCTAACGAAAATGAGCGCCGTGCAGCTGCTGAAGGCACCTACGCACGTTCAGACAACCGTCAACCGCGTGGAAACATGCCTGATCGCGAGAATGGCTTCAATCAAGATCGCCGAAGTAGTGACCGTGGGTTCAATCAGGACCAACGCGGTCGACGTGACTTCAACCGCGACAACCGACGCTCACAGTACGGACCATGCGCGGAGGCATGAGTCACTCGCCCAATACTGTAACAAGCGATGCAAGCTCTGCAAACAATTCCACGATGCTGGACAATGCGAGCTTTTCCGCAGCTTCCAAGACCTTGTCAACTTCGTGCGCACTAAAGGCACGAAGGAGGAACTCCCGTTAGAGCTCAAGGCCGTCGTTCAAGAACGTCATTTGAACTAGGCAGCCTGCCAACTACAGCTGGGTTGGTCCCTATCGGACTGCCACAGTTAACCGAGCCTTCAATGGAAGCAGGTGTATCTTTGCTTTCGTGAGGCAGAGTGAATGGCCTGATAAATACGTAACAAGTGTGAACGCGACGGAAAATGAAAAGGAGAGGAGTAGAATCCTCGGTGGAGGTGCTGGAGAGAGAGTGGAGTGTTCTGATGCTGATGAGGGCACCAGCGAGGGTTCGTTCGGCTTGGTTTCGAGTGCAGCGCGAGACGAGCCCAAGGGTCACTCCAAGATGATGAAGTTGAACCCTGGCGAGAGACAGGGGTGGTGGTCGGCCAAGAAATTCGACCGACGGATCAGAATGAGAGCTCTGGTGCAAGGCGCTGTGAACGACCAGTGAACGAGGATCCTCCTCGACACAGGAGCGAACGTTAGTGCGATCACTGACGCCTTTGCTAACAAGTTGCGACTCCGAGATGTACCTGATCACGGACGCCGCATTGACATTCAAGGAATCAACGAAGGCAAGGTGTCTACGACGCGGCGAGCGTGCGTCAAGATCACGCTTGGATGGGAGATGGTGTACGAGTTTGAGATGTGGGTAATGGCGCATAGTGCAGGCGTCGACGTGGTACTCGGGACCGACTTTATGATCCCAGCTGGGATCCCGTTGAACGTGTTTCACGGCGCGGCGCAATTACCACACGAAGTCCAAATCCCGCTGATAAAGACCAAGAACATGATCGACAGCGAAGAATACAGCTCCCATGTTAACGCCGGGCCACCCGAGCGGTTGGACATTCAAGCGCACGAGTGGCGAGAATATCGACTAGCGAAGCGTCAAGTCGGGCTGGAAGAACACGTACTGTGGGTTCGTCGAACGAACAAGCTAATCCCGTCAGTGACGAGGTTTCGACGTGGACGGCCTCAGAGCATTCGATTGACCAACGTGTCTGATCGAACTGTGTACCTACCAGCACACGACTCGATCGCGATGTGGATTCCAGATGGGGATTTGCCACGAGGTGACGGCTATGTGCGTCTGGAGTCCAAGAAGTACCAAGACTGGCAAGTGTTGGCCTACGAAGGTTGTAGAGACCGCGAGCTCTTTCAGCGTGAATGCGAAATCTACGAATAATGGCTTGCAACTCAGCCTTCAGCAGTTGATCGACCGAACTATCCAGAACCCAGTGGGGTGCTAGCACGACCTCTAGAAGACTCGCTACTGGATTCTAGTGATCGTCTGACATGTGCAGAGCGCTGGGCACTGATTCTGGAAGAACGTGAACGAGTAGAAGCCTGTCTGGCGTCTGGGGTGACAGCCGGGGATTCGGCCGTCGGTCAGCCTTCCGCAGAACCTTTGGACACGTACACGACCACCCATGGCGGAAGCAATAACGTGAACGAAGCCTCGGTAGTGCGTAAAAACGAACTACTGAGGCCGATAAACGTGGTACATACGCCAACGAGTGTTAGTGTCCAGTCAGGGGTGACCACGGAAGCGACAAGCAACAGCAATGGATTAAATGGAGTCACCCGTTTTGACGAAGCTGTCCCGGCCTTGTGTGTCACCAAATCTGCGAACGAGACATCGGTGGTTGATCTAGAGAATACAGGCATCGCGCAGAAGGTGTTGAGTACGGCACCGAGTATTCATTGCAAGATTGGTGCGAATTCCGAAATGTCAAGACAGCGGCAGAACGAGGAGCGGAACAAAAGTCAACAACCCAATATGTCGGCGGCCCACGCATTCAATATTGCGAACGACGACTCGGCAGATGGCCCAGAGTTGGGAAACCAGGATGGGAAGGAGATGGACCAAGTACCGACTGTTGAAATCAAAGCGGATGCCAATGTTGAGTCAAGGGAAGAATCCGTAGCGGCGTTGGACGGAACATACATCTCGGTTGCTCGAGTGTTAACAACCGAGGGAAATGAAGCAACGGAGGATACGAGAAATGATTTCTACGAACACCCAGCTAACAACATTGGCTGGGACGACTACGCGAAGGAGCTGGCATTCCTGCCGGACCTGACCGAAGAGATCAACACGACAATTGACTACACTGCGCCTAATGTTGCTGATCCTGAGCTGTCGAGTGAACGCCGAGAACGTCTGGTCGCGACGCTGAAAAACCACGAGCAGATCCTGATTGCTAGTGGTAACGCACTACCGCCGCCAGCCTACGGCGCGGTATGTGATATCGACACACAGGGGCACGCTCCAATTAAACAGCGTGCCCGGCGCGTGCCGCTACGATTTCTCGGCAAGCTGTACGAGCTGCTGCGTGCTCTGCTGCGAGCTGGACTGATCGTTTTTTTAGATAGTCCATGGGCATCGCCGATCGTGATTGTGATGAAAAAGAACGGGCTGGACATCCGGCTCTGCATTGATTACAAGATGGTGAATGCTATCACCGCGATCATGGAGTATGCAATGCCGCTAGTCGACGACCTGTTAGCAGATCTCGAGCGCTACCTATGGTTCTGCTCGCTGGATGCAGCAAGCGGCTTCTAAGCGGTCATGATGACCTTGCGAGCGCGTAAAGTGTCAGCGTTCGTCTGCGCACTAGGACATTTTGAGTGGTTACGCATGCCCTTTGGGTTAAAGAACGCGCCGATGATCTACCAGCGTATGATTGACAACGCACTCTGGGGGTTCGTTCAACCTAAAGGAGGTTGGTTTGAATACTCGGAGAGGATGCGTTTAGCTGAAGAACAGGCCAAGGAACGTCGTGGGCCAAGCGCCGAGGGTTCGTTTCAAACGAAGTTCGCGGCAGACCGCGAAGCACCGGTAGAGACCGACCCTGTACTACAACTCGTCAACAGCCCCGTCGCTGACATGTTTACGAACGGGGAGCCAGACGAATCATCGCTGGTACCTGTATTTGGTCGACGGTCGTTTGTGGATGACATTTGCTTCGGTGGCGAGGATTTCGACAGCTGCCTGGCGACGCTGGACCGATTGCTAGCAAGATTTGCACAGTGTCGGATCAGCATTAGCTTCACCAAGAGCATCTTTTGCCAACCCAAGGTGGACTTTCTGTCGCATAAAATTTTGCCAGAAGGTATCAGAGCTGACCCCAAGAAGCTTGCGGCCATCACCGAGCTTTCGTTTCCAACGAGTAAGAAGGGCATGCAGTCGTTTCTTGGAGCGGTTAATTACTACAGTCGCTTCATTCAAGACTTCGCGGTCTACGGTGCAGCGCTGTACCAGCTCAAGGATGAAGACTTTGCCGTTGAAGGTGGCCTTTCTGTGGCACGTCGTTCCTTCAAAAAATTGAAGACGAGTGTTTCACATTCACCCATCCTCAGGCACTTCGATCGGTCGAAAGAAGTTCACGTCATGCTCTTTGCGAATGAATGGGCGTTGAGCACTACGCTAATGCAAGAACATAAAGGCAAGTTACACCCCGTACGGTTCCTCGGTCGGGTGCTCAAGGAGGCCGAGATGAACTACCATCCTGCTGAGAAGGAAGTTTTGGCGTTACTTCTGCTGTTGAAGATCTGTTACGTCCAGCTGGCAGGAAAGACGCTACATGTCTATACACGATTCTCGACGTTAGAGTGGGTGCATAAGTCGAAGTCTCTCTTCGGACGCGCGGTCCAGTTCGCAGTGCTGCTATCGCAGTGGCACCTTAAGGTGCAGCGCGTGAAGGAGAAGGATGTCGCCTTTGCGCAGCTACTGCAGTCAAGCATCACGAGCTTCGTTGACCTGGAGGACTCGCTCGCGCCGGTGGCACCTCCAAACAAGGGTTCCCCGACTGTTCAAATGGACCCCGCGTTGCTGTACGCCAGGCTTTCCCGTAATTACAGCGGATTCGTCATGTCTTTTGACGGATCAGCGAAGACAGAGAAGTACGGTGGCTACGGGAGTTGTTCATGGGTGCTGTGGAGCCTTCCTGAGTGGAAGGTAGTGATTGCTGCAAACGCTTACCTCTCGGCCACCACGGTGAATGAGGCAGAGTACACAGGTATGATAAACGGTGTCAAGGCTGCTATTGCGCACGGTGCCGAGGATTTAGTCATCGTTGGGGACTCAAGGCTTGCGATTCAACAATCACTAGGGGTGATCGCATGCAGGAAGGAAACTTTGCTAGCGCTGCTGAATACTCACAAGGAGCTCACGGCCAAGCTTCGATCAGTTAAATATCTTCACGTTGTACGAGAATACAACGCGGCCGCGGATTCGTTAGCCACTGTGGCGCTGGAATCAAAGGTCAGTCGGGTAATCTTGGCTGAAACTCGCAAGTCGGAATTGGCATCGCTGAACCGCATCCAGGAAATGATCTACGAGCCGGATGAAGACTCGGTAGATGTTTCGTCACAAGGAGCAGAGCGTCAAGTACATGTACTGTCAGGCAGCGAGTCTTCAAAGTGGAAAACTTTCGAAAATTTCGTGGTTGATTACAGCTCACCAAAGTGCGATTATGGTAATATAGCAGTGATGACTCGGCGACAGACGAAAGCCAAGAAACGCGTCAGGTTTGCAGATGAACACTCGGAGGATGTCTCAAAAGCTCAAGAAGAGCATGAAGAACGACGAGAGACGTCCACCGAAGATTCAATCGGCCAGGATTTGCCAGACCATCCTCACAAGACTGTACCAGCGGCATTTCCCGATGCGGAAGATGTTGACCCGGTAGCGATACAGCGGGAGCGACGCAGACGGATACTAGTGGCATAAGACGAGGAACAGAAGTGGTTTAACATCAAGAAGGTGCTTCAGGGCCAAGCACAAGAGCTGAGTTACAAAGAAGCTCGAGATGCCTGGAAGTATGCTGACCGGTTCGTGTTATCAGAAGACGGCGTGCTTCACTATCTTGGATTGAATCGTCGGTACGACCACGGTTGGCAAGAGGAGACCAAGCTGCGGCTTGTGGTACCAACAACAATGATTCAAGAGGTCCTGCAAAACTGTCACGACTCGCTGGAAGGAGGACATCAAGGTGTGGTGAGAACGTTCCATCGCGTTAAGTCCGATTATTATTGGATCGGCTTGTACGCAGACGTGGAGAAGCACGTGAAGTCCTGTCCAGATTGCAGCTCGAGTAAAAGCCGTCCACAGTTTCGTGGATACTCACCTGGCAACGTACTAGCCGAACGACCTTTCCATATCGTCTTGTGGTAAAGTGCTTTCTCAGAAATAAGAGAATGGGCCTGACGCGGGGTCACTATCCCGAATCAATGACAATTTCAAGTGATTAGAGAGGATTTGGGTTGGCTGGCACGGATGCAAGTTGCCGGTGGTGGATTAGCCATGACGAGCAGCGCCCCGTATGAAGTGACGATGGATCTGGTATGAGCGATGTACGAGAAGGCAAGATCCACCAAGACTTACCTCGGATCCACCCTTACTTGGATTCACCTAAATGGATATGGGATATACTATACAAGAGTGGATCGGGTGTGGATCCTATGAAGGAAGGATGGTAGGTGCCCTCTAAAGGTGGATCTAGTAGCCACGGCTAACGGGGAGTCAAGATCCACCGCGAGGTGACCCGGATCCCATGCTTTCGAGTTAGGATCCAAGGAGGGAGGATCCCGCCTTAAGGGACCTGGATCCAGGGTACAGGTATGATGGATGCAGTGGATCTAGAACTTTCGTGGGACAGTGGAGATCACAGACGGTTGCGAGATGATGTTGGATGAGTGGAGAGCTCAGATCCACGACGAGTGTACACTTTCAAGTGAAGTGGGTCCAAGCGACCTGGATCCTGATGAGTGTACCCATAATGGGGTAACCATAATGATTACGCCATGGATCCGGTGGATCTGAAGATAATACAGCTGGGATGATGGGTCAAGGGAAGAAGGGACATGCAGCCGAGCCGGGTAAGGGATTTAGCAGATGAAAGACATAGAAGGTAGAAACCCAGGCAGGTATAGGCTTAAATATCAATACAGACCTCAATTTGCACTGTGGAGAGCAAGTGACCTGTAGTCGTCGCGGGGGTTGGATTTGGCCTCGGGCGATCGCCGTAACAGGAGTTAACATTGGCCCTGGACAAGAACAGCGTCTACTTCGCCCGCCAAGCATCAGGTCTCACTATGGAGTAATCAAGATCACGAACTAGAGAACAAGTGGGCACGAAAATGGTAACGGGATCATCAAGTGGAGATCAACTACGTATAGCGTTTCGACGGGGATTGGATTTGGCCTTGCAGAACATTCGTAGCGGAGATGAGCATTGGCCCGGACAAGTTTCGTGTATACTTCGACCCTAGGGACTAACTCAATAAATAAAGACCTCAATTTGCACAGTATCACGCAAGTGCCTTCCTGCCCTCAAGAACCGGAACTACATTGGCCGTACGAGCTCCGAGAAGGTTGGGAATTGCGAATCTAGTGTTGGTAGTGATAACTGGATAATACATTGGCCAGATCCTACAACCTAGTGAGCTTTTCCTTTACTCGTGCAGATCCGACAGGTTAACCGAATTTACTACTTGGTCGGTTACACCCTAGAGGTTCTCAACTTTCAAGATCCCGTCACAGGAGGCGGCAAGTACGACGCAAAGGAACTACAAAGGCAAGGGAACACACCCGCAAGGCAACCCTACGGCCAGATCCACGATCTAGGCCCCGGATCCATAAGCTCGAATATTCGCTTAGGATTCGGAACCATCCACGGACGCAGAGTGAAGATTTTCCACTGCTGCTCCACCCCATCCCCACGTCTCGCCAAGACGCTCAAGCTTCACCACTTGAACTCTTCGGAAGTTACCGAGAGAGCAGATCCCGCCCTACCGACGGGTACACAAGGTGAGGAAAGTTCAGCAGAACACGGATCATCGGGGGACCCCTCCGTTAGTCGGTGTCTGGGCGCAGTTGGTAAGTTGGATCTGGCAATCTCGCAGATTTTGCTGATCCCGCTACACCACAATGGTGCGCGTGCCCGGATCTTTTGGTGACTCGGGATTTCACCGTGAGTCCCAAGAAGATGCTCAAGTGAAGAGTGAGCCAGGGGAAGAGGCGTCGTCGGAGGTCGGATCGACGAAGACGCTGCTGAATGAAACAAGATTCGCGGATCGATGGAGTTTTGGGAGGAACTCTGTCGACGGAAGAGAGGTGGATCCGGATTCGGATCTAGAAGAGAAACCTCTCTATCCTCCTCAGGTCCTCTCGGGGACCTCTGCGGATCTTGACGCAAGTCAAGATCCGCTAACAAAACAAGGGAAAGTGAAAGGCGAAACGGTATGCATTTGCAGATTCACCGGCTAAGCCAAACACCGTACCTAAACCCAAGCCCGCTAGTCGAAGAAACAAGAAAGAAAGACGAAAACGAGTAAGACTACGCGGAAGAAGATGCAAGCTCCAGAGTCGAGAAGAAGACCAAGCTAGGATCCAGAGTCAAGCTGGTCCGACAAGAATCTCGAGTTTGTGTATCGCCACCAGGCTTTACGCGACTTCCTGCATCAAGATCCTGTCATGCAGATCCTGAATCCACGACAGATCGAAGATCCAAGGAGAACCAGTGAGAGCACCAACGAAAACGGCGAACAAGTTGGTGGCAGTCAAAGATCTATTACGTCTGCTTACAGAGTCAGGCATCGTAGCTGGTGTGTTCGACGCAGAGGATATCTTCGAGCTAGACCTGGATCTCATAGTATCCGCGACGCGGGACCTCTTTGCCAGAGTTAAGTCCATCACCGGAGAAAGGTCGCGTACTATGGATCCAGTGTCGTCACCGAGGATCAGCCAAGCTGCGTCCTCGAACTACGAATCCGCCGCTGAGGATGAGTCAGATACGTCGTCCGAACCACGACGCATGACTTTAGGACCCTCCGGGGCATCCATGCTGGAAGCGCGGGCGAGGATCCGAGGACAGGAAGTCCCTGTGAACGCGAAGGCTCGGGTTTAAGAACGCGCTACGCGTGATCTGACACAATCCAGCCAGGATCGAGCCAGATCCGGCAAGAAGCCAGTGGGGTTATCGTCAGATCGGGCTCAA
>NW_003303717.1:889522-900708 GCF_000142945.1 Phytophthora infestans T30-4 | reverse complement strand
GCTCGACGTGTCCACCAAGTCACGGCGCCCGACTCAGGAACTGAGTCAGGATCCGACGGCTCGGACTCCGACCCTGAAGATTACCGTCGAGTCTGTCTCACTGCGTCCAACGATCGAACGGCGAAGACAGGAGACAACTCTCGACCGGGGGATACCGTACTCGGGGACCGTGGGATGTACAGATCCCGAGATCCCATGGACGGGGTATCACAAGTCAGGTGTTCGCAGTGCGGATCCCGGAAGCACACTGAATCTGGATGCTGGAAACATCTGGTCTGTAAGAAGTGTGGCAAGAAAGGTCATCCCGGGGATCATTGCTTCTACGTGTGTCGCGGGTGTGGCGAGATTCACGACGTCGGCAAGTGCCCGATGGAAGAATTCTACAACCAGATCCGCCAATGGTTTGATCCAGCCAAGCACCGAGGGATGTTGCCGGAAGTGGCAGAGAAGATGTTAAACTAGGACGCTCGCCGGGTTTGAATCCGGTACGAGCCGAGCGTTCTAGGTACTGCATTTATGCATTTGTGAACAAGACATCGCTAGATCCAGGTAACAGGACCCTAGATCCAGTCGATAATACACGTGATCTACATGAAGTGTCAGTTGCCAGGGTCTCTAGTTTGCGCCAAGTGGACGAGTTTTCCAGATCCAAAGTCTCTTCAACCCTGGATCTACAAAGAGGAGAGACACGTGGTTACTGGGAGAAACGCCAACATGGTCGATGGTTTGAGCCTACCAAGGGTGAGGTCACTGCAGATCCACCTAAGGTCTGTCTGGTCACTGGATCCTGTGGATCTGAGGATGTTGGATCCATGGATCTGCTAACAGGGGAGTCCCGTGGATACTGGAAGTACCATGCCCCAGGAAAGTGGTTCAGACAAGCCAAGGTAGGGGGCAAGATCAACAATGAAAAAGCAATCCTACTTCTAGATAGTGGTGCCGAGGTGTCTATACTGGATACCGCCTTTGCTCGTAAGGTTGGGTGCCAAGTGGATGGGAGTCGGATCCAAGATTGTGTTGGGATTGGTGAAGGCGTATACCGTACAAACGGGAGAACGCGAATTAAGATCACGCTGGCAGGTTGTTTGGTGTATTGGTTTGACATTTGGGTCGGGGATCTCGCTGGTCAAGACGCCATCCTTGGGATGGATTTCATGGTGCCAGCCGGAGTGAGGTTGGATCTGGCGGATGGGACACTTTGTTTCCCTGACGAGATGCGGATCCAGCTCAGCGGACGGCGGCCGTTGTATGGAGCGAAGATGAGGATCATAAGGGCGGATAAGACCACCTGGATCGAGCCCGGGGAAACTTGGGAGCTGTCAGACCGGTTGAAGTGGGTGGAACATGAGAAACTGTGGGTCACTCGGGGCGAGAAATGGGTACCTACCGTAATCCAAGGACCAGGTCGATCGCAATACCTCCAGGTCACGAACGTCAGCGACAAGAGACTATTACTGGACCATTATGAGGAGATCGGACGATGGTTGGCGAAGGACGGTATCCCCAGGCGACCTGGATATGTGTCAGTGCGATCCCGCCGCTACAAAGAATGGCAGAATCTGGTGTACGAGGCGACTACCGAGATCGATTCTCTCGGAGAGGTGTCGCTCCGGGCGAAGCAAACTCTTCCGTGGTCGGACCTCCCTTCATATCCCCCTCAGAATAATATCCGAGAGAGGGAGCGTGGGGGTTGACATCCAAGCAATGAAGGTTGGATCCATGACGGGGGACGATCTCCAGAGTCGGCTCTTAGATAACGCAGGTCGGTGGACGAAGGATTGCAGAGGGCTAAAGCCGAACAGCCGGATCCCGCCGATCCACAAGTGGATCCAAGCTTTCCACTGGATAAAGTGCCTGGATCCCTATCGAGAGTGGCAACGCTAGTCAAACCCGAACCGTCGGGTTTAGACTCGTTAGAGGACCGGCTGGATCCGACCGGTGACTTCCCCAGTACCAGGATACCCGACCCCACGAGGACAGAAGGGATGACGGTCGAAGGAGAGTCGCGGTGCCTGGATCCAAGGGTGGATCAGACAAAGACCGAAGATGAACAAGTCTGCTACCGTGAAGGCGGGGATCTACACGCCGAGGATCTTGGAGAAGGTATGGCGGTAATCCCGGAGGTACCACTGACCACAGAGGAGGTCACGATTGATGATATCCAAGTGGATCCAGGGGCGAACGAACCCACTGAAGTGGATCGTCTGCGTCAGAAGATCTGGGAAAGCCGACATCTGCTGATCGGTAAGGGTAATGCGTTACCGCCCGCCGCCCGCGGAGTCAAATGTGACATCGATGTCGGCGACGCGAAACCGATCGCTCAAAGGGTGCGGAAGGTGGCACCTCAGTTCCGAGAAAAACTGTCGGATCTGATTAAGGGCCTGCCGCAAGCCAGGATCATCAGCTTCTCAACGTCCCCGTGGGCGTCGCCGGTGGTAATCATCATCAAGAAGAACGGGGTGGATATACGTCTGTGCATTGATTACCGGCTGGTTAACAGCCTGACTCGATTGATGGTGTATCCGATGCCTCTGATCAATGAGCTGTTGGAAGATTTGGATAAAGTACTCTGGTACTGTTCTCTAGACATGCCCAGAGTTTCGGGTGGTTAATATGACGATGGGAGCCGCCCAATATCGACTTTCCTCCCACCCTTGGGCCTTTTGAGAGGAACCCGGATGCCGTTTGGATTGGAGAACGCACCCCAGATCTACCAACGCCTCATCGATAACGCCCTCTATGGGTTCACCCGAATACCGGAGCCCGAAACGGGTGGATCCGGGGAAGGTGACGCAGAAGTGGATCCATTCGAAGCGGGGGAGCCAGGGGATCCTGGGACCCCGTCTGTGTTAGGACGCAGATCTTACATCGACGACATTCTGATCCCGGCGGAATCGTGGGATCAGTTGTGCGAAAGAGTGACATCCCTACTGGAGGCGTGTACTAAGTGGGATCTCTCTATCAGTGTGGTTAAGAGCTATTGGGGGATGCGCAAGGTGGATTACTTGGGCCATCGAGTTTCCAAGGAGGGATTGGAGGCGAATCCTAAGGACCTGTCTTCATTAGTCGATTTGTCCTTCCCACAGTCGTTACGAGCGATGCAATCCTTCTTGGGCAGTTTGAACTACTACAGTCGGTTCATCGAGGATTACGCCCTGTTTGCCGCGGTGTTGTATGAATTAAGAGAGGTAGATTTTGCTGCGATGACCGCTCCAGCTGTCCGGATGAAAATCCAACAAGCTCTGGCCCGGGAGATGTCGGATCCACGAAGGGATCCAAGTGGTATGACGTCAGAAGAGGACCTAACACAGGAGCTGGATCCACCCCGAGACCAACAGAGAGAGGATCCAGTCTGGATAGAGACGACGGATCAAAACATGGAAAAGGCAGAATCTCGGTGGATCCGAGCTCAACACGCATTCGTGGAACTGAGGAACAGGATCGCGACCACGCCTATCCTCCGTCATTTCGATCCGGAACGTCAACCTACGGTAATAGTTTATGCCAGTGACTGGGCAGTCTCAGCAGCTCTGGTGCAAGAACATGAGGGGATCTGTCATCCAGTCACCTTTGTCAGCCGGACACTGAAGCCGAATGAACTGAACTACGGAGCGGTGGAGAAAGAGATACTTGCGCTCCTGCGCGTGTTGGATCTAATTATAACCTGCTAGTGGGAAGATCCATCCGGATCCTGACTCGACACTCCACGCTAGCCTGGCTGTTCAAGTCGGCCGGGTTGCAAGGACGTTTGGGACAGTGGGCAGCTTTACTCTCACCTTGGACGCTGGAGATTTGTGAAATGTTCGAAAGGGGAAGACGAGATCCTGGGAGTCTTGGCCGCGAGCATCACTCCTCGAGCTAAGATGGATGAGGGCGCTGACTAGGATCGCCCCCTAAGAAAGAGCCCAAACGCCGGATCCAGATCCCGATCCCGACGGTACAGGTGGATGAGGATCTATACGTCCTGAGTTTCGATGGATCCGCTCGTGTACGACGCGGAGGAGGAGCATACAGTGCAATACTGTGGAGATTGCCCGGATGGGAAGTTGTACGGGCCAGATCCACTTACGCGGAAGGCCTCACCGTCAATGAAGCGGAGTATAACGGACTCGTTCTGGGTTTGGATTTACTAAAGGGACAAGATCCAAAGCGGCTGGTAATTTGTGGGGATTCAAATTTGGTAATCAGACAGGTGCGAGGTGAGATTGACTGCAAGGTCCCGGCCCTAACACTGTTACGGCAGAAAGTGATGATCCACCTGCGTGGTTGGTTGAATCACGAGTTGGTGCATGTCAAGCGAGATTGGAATGCCAGTGCGGATAGTTTGGCCAGTGCCGCTTTACGGAATCAATGTGGTGTCGAAGTGGAGGGAGAAGCCGAGCATCAGGATCTCGTTACGTTGAACCGACTTGACGAAGTGGTAGTGGTTGGATCCGGGAAAAGGACAGTCCAGGTGATGGCTGTCACTAGGTCCAGAGGAAGGATTGGATCCAGCCCCCCGATCCTCGAGGAAACATTCGTGAAGAGAGTTCGCATCGAGCGGATCCTCAAAGCACAGAATGAGGAAGCGTGGATCCTGGGACTAAAGAAGTATCTGATGGGGGATGTACGAGACTTAAGTCGGGAGGATGCCAAATCCTACAGCGTTATCGCTACGGATTACGCAGTGGATCTGAACGACTTGCTCATCTATTGCCCCCCTACGAAGAGAGTCCACGAGGATCGGGATGGATTGATGAGATTGGTGATGCCAGAAACCTTGCAACAGGATGTCCTACACCACTACCACGCTAGCTTGGAAGGCGGACATCAGGGCATTGGTCGGACCTACCAACGGATCCGGGAATGTTTCCATTGGAGAGGACTATTCAAGAGTGTACAACGATATGTCGGTGAATGCGTGGATTGTGAGACAGGCAAGGGCAGACCTACGATCGAAGAAGAGTCACCTGGGAATGTCCGAGCGACTTACCCTTTCCAGATCATAGCCATGGATCATATCCCCTCGTTGCCCAAGTCGTTCAAAGGAAACACAGAATTGTTGATTTGGGTGGACCTGTTTACCGGATATGTGATTGCCAAAGCTAGTGCGTCTAGAACTGCGCAAACCATTGCGGAATCGTACGAGGAGTGTGTTTTCCGAAGATTTGGTGCTAGCGAAATGATTAGACATGATCGGGAGCCAGGCTTTATGTCTGATTTCTTTCGAGCATTCAACCGGATCCTAGGGCAGCGACAGCGAGCAACCATGGCATATCGTCCCCAAGCTAACGGGTCGGCCGAACGCATGGTGCAGACGATCACGAGAGCACTCAAGATGTATGTCCAGGATTTGGATCAAAGGGATTGGGATGAGTACGCAGAACGGCTCCCCTTCGCGATGAACACCGCCCAAGACAGGATCCGGGGTGATACACCATTTTACTTGGTACATGGGTGGGATCCCAAATCCACCCTAGAAGCGGCCATTCCAGTATGCAGTACCAAGAAGAGAAACCGAGATCCAAGGCGATGGCGATACCAAGTCCAGAAATACTACCGGCAAGCTAGATCCCAGGTGAACGAACGACTGCGGAATCCGATACAGGATCGAGCGGATCGACACAACGAAGACGCCCGTCCACATCAAATCCAAGTGGGATCGCAGGTGTGGCTTTATTTGGATCGAGTGAAAGAAGGGTACGCTCGCAAATTGGCCCATCTATGGCATGGACCGTTCCGGGTGAGAGAGAAGATTGGAGAACATGCGGTGAGGCTGGAAACGGCAGGTACCGAATATCGCCTGTTCCCTGTAGTACACGTATCCGAGCTGAAGTTGGTCAAAGAATATCCGGATCGGCCGCAGATCCGTCTTTCGGTAGATGCATCCGACCGCGTCGACTTCGACGAAGTTCTCCTACCGGAAGACAGTTGGAATGTGGATCTCGAAGCCGACGAGTTCGAAGTCGAGAAGATCACCGATATGAGATCGGGGAAGCGAACTAGATACGGACGGATTTACCGTGAGTTTCTGGTGCATTGGCGTGGATATGACGAACCTAGTTGGGTAGACGAGGCAGATCTGAACTGTGGAGCATTACTCTATGATTTCTTGAGGGATCGTACGAATCGTAACAGATTCGGCGTGATGCAGTCTCATGAAGAAGAGTAGGGAGGGGACCCATGGATGTGAGTTGGTCATATCGATGGGAGGATGAAGAAGGACCCACAGGAAGGGTGTGGGTCAGGAGGAGGAGGATCGCTGATATGAGTTGGTCACATCGGAAAGAAAGAGAAGACGAATCCACAGGGTGGATTAGGAGGAAGAAGTGAATGTTTATCCATAAGAGTGACGTGGTACGTGTGAGGAGTCCTGCTTGATTTCGAGCACGAGCTTTCAAGGGCCCGAACTATACTGACCCGATTGAACCTGGGGTCATTGGCGCTAGATCCGGATGAAATCCAGGCGCAGATCCAACTGGATCCGGGATCTCGCCCAGAATCAGGTGTACGCTGAAAGGGTGGATCCAGCCCAGATCCAGGTGTACGCTGAAAGGGTGGGATCCAGCCCAGATCCAGGTGTACGCTGAAAGGGTGGGATCCAGCCCAGATCCAGGTGTACGCTGAAAGGGTGGATCCAGCCCAGATCCAGGTGTACGCTGAAAGGGTGGATCCAGCCCAGATCCAGGTGTACACTGAAAGGGTGGATCTAGCCCAGATCCAGCGGGACACTGAAAATGTGGATCTAGCCCAGATCCAGGTGTACATAGAAAGTGTGGATTATAATAGCTTATGCAAAAGGCTAGCTCGACCCAGTATCCAGTCGCTAGTTACTGCTACGAAAGGAATCCACGAAGACGGAAACTGGGGCGTGGTGTCGAAGAGTGATGAGGATCAGGTAGTCTTGGGCTGAACATTGAAGAACTTGCCCACTAGACGCTGGATCTGGCGTCCTGGGTGTTGGCTCAGGTCCCCGCGAAACTGGATGCGCCAAGGCTCGGCTTCGTCGATCTCTCGCAAGGCTTCCAATAGGCTCGTGGGTTCTGGGCGATGGAGGTTGGGATCCTCCAAGTTGGCTTGACGGGATACGGATCCCGGAAACCAAGCTACCTTATCCCCGCGTCGGGGTAGATGCAAGAAGGATGGATCCAGCAAAATATCCACGTCACACCAACCGTCCTGGATTGCTAACACGAGGATCACAAGGACTCTCTTCCAAGCTCGGCCCGCATGGCTACGCCGGTTACCACGCTGCTTGTTGAAGTTGGACAACCAAGTCGAACCCTGCAATTGATTCCGAGAGATGGGGAACCGGTGAGTGCCCTCCCATATAGCAACCCGGTGCTTGGAGGCGAAATCCCGGAACGCCCGAACGAATACCCCGAGTCGCCCACGCACATCACCCCTGAAGCTAACCGGATCCACCGGTGTGGTGACCAGCGTATCCCACGGGGCAGCACTTGTCAGTTCCTCCACGAGGGGTCTGGTGATGAGCGAATCCACGTACCCGGCCCTCGGATGACGTCCGCTGTCCGAGGGAATATCCACTCAGCCCGAAAAGGCAACTCCGGAAACAGGACCGTGATCTCATGAGATGACCGCGACTCGGTTCAATTTCTTGGCTGACCAAGGCTCGATGTCTCTGGCAGCGAAGGCCACAGGAGCACGTCTACCAGGAATGAAAGCAGCATCCGGACCGAACGGAGCCACGGGGAGCATCCCTGGCAGTGACGAGTTAGGGGGGGGGCGGGGATCAAGACAGATCCAGGGGATCCGCCACCGTGAGGCGATCCCGGGGATCCGCCACCATGGGGCGATCCTGGAGATCCACCACCATGAGGCGACCCCCCTCCACCAGATCCGGGAGATCCGCCACCAGGCGCCCCCCTCCGCCAGATCCAAGGAGTCCGCCACCACGAGGCGACCCCCTCCCACCATCACTGCCCGATCCACCGTCACTGTCGACGCGGATCGCAGATCCCGCAGTGGCGCCTCCGGATCCGGCTGTGCCAGCGACTTGTGGAGGCGGCGTCGAGAGGGATCTCCGCCGGGCTTCGGATCGGGATTGGGATAGAGCCCGCCGCGTGTCTTCCTCCAAGGCCTCCTCAGCGGTTCGAGCCTCCTCTGAATCCTCTGGACTCTCGTCGTCATCGTCGTCGTCGTCAGCGTCCTCATCGCTTAGAGTGAAGGGATACGGGCCGGCAGACGGCGTACGCTTTGACGACGATCGGTTAGGAGGCCCTGAGCCGTCGGACCAGTCAGATTCCTCATCCTCATCGTCCTCCGAACTACCCAGTCCACACCCAAGGGGAATGACGCGTTTAGCTTTCCCCTTCCCGGGTCCAGTACGGGCCGGCGGAGGGTTGGTGGAAGCGGACTGAGGAACGATGGGCGTCGTCACCGAAGGACCAGCGGTGGATCCCGTCTTGGACGTCGATCCCGGTTTGGATACGGCCGTAGACCCAGTCTTGGACGTCGTAGACCCAGTCTTGGGTCCGGATCCAGATTTTGACGCAGCAGCGGTGGATCCCGTCTTGGACGTCGATCCCGGTTTGGACCCCGTCGATCCCGTTTTGGACGTAGCAGCGGGTCCTATCTTGGACGCCGTAGACCCAGTCTGGGGTCCGGAGCCAGACTTGGACGTAGTGGTAGATCCAGTCTTGGACGCCGAGGTAGACTTGGATCTAGCGGTGGATCCAGACTTGGATCCGGCATCTGATTTCGAGGGAGAAACGGAAGTCTTGGGCGCGGGTGTAGATCCTGCCTTGGACACAGAAGTGGATCCCGCCTGCGGAGCAGATTTAGAGACCGGAGTCGTTTTGGGCTTGGCTTTCGGGGAAGCTCGGGCCTGCTTATGGGGACGGGAGGATCCGGTGCTAGGAGCGGGAGATGTACTACGCGGGCGTTTCGCAGTCGACGAATCCGCCCCACTTACCGGCGGAAGAGGAGCAGAAACGCTAGCAGCCTGAGAGGGTCCCGACAAGGGAGGAAGGGGATCCGAGACGGCAGCTGTCACCAGCGCCAGTCGTCGACGTGCCAAATCGCGCTCCGACAGGCCGCGATCGCGCTCCAGGATCAGCTGTTGCTGCTGAGTTTGGGCTGCGGAAAGTTGATCCTGGAGTTTCGCGGTGGTCGCATCTGCTTTCTTCATTGTCACCTAGATTGACAATAACAGTGAATATGGAGTTACTAGCAAGGGCTAAAGAGAATCCACGTACTACATGCGGCGAAGCTTGGATTCCAGCTCGGTTAGCGCACGCTCGGACATCCGCCCACTCGGTAGTCGCCTTGTCCCGCTGGAGCTCGCTGTCTGCCAGTTTCGTTTGGATCTCGTCCGGCAATCGAGTCATACGCACGAATTCTTCAAGCGCGTAATCTCGTCCGGCAGACGCCCTCTCGAGCGACTCCTTGGTGTCTTGCAACTCCTCAGAGAGTTGAGCCAGGGCTACATCCGGCGACGAGGGAGGTGGATTTGGCGCGGGGGACCCTCCACGCGCCGACCCTAAGGCGGATCCGTCATGGGCGGATCCCACAATAGTCATTGGTCCACCCTTTCTTCCTGGGTCCAAAACGCAACTCGATCACGGAAGGCCGGTCCCAAGCTCACATTCCGCGCGCTGGACCAGCAGTCTGGGAATCCTCCAGATCCCCGCTCGAGGTCGTGGATCTGGGATTGGAGTTGGTGGATCTCAGATCCGGCGAGTGCCATCTCCCTGAGGAGATGGTCGTTGTCATCTCGCATAACGTCTCGTTGACGGGAGGCGCGATTCAGTCGTCCGGTCAGGTCGCGGATCTCTACCGCCTGATCAGCCAACAGGAGTCGCAGGTCCTGCGACCGAGAGGCCGCACGGTGCTCCCACCCCTGGATCTCCATCGCTTGGTCATGGATTTGGGCCCGCAAGGTCTGAAGTTGGGTAGTGTGTAGAGACGCAGCTTGGTCTTGGGCATCTTGAGCCGTCTGGAGCTCTGCCGTCAGGGTTTGCACCTGATCGGAAAGAGCCTGAGCTAGAACCCGCAGATCGGTGGGCGACATAGAAGAAGGACTGACCGGAGGTGTGGTGGATGGGGCCTTGCCCGACGATTTGCCGGTACGCTTGGCGGGAGACATGTGTCGCGAAGGGGAGAAAACGGTGGTGGGTGCTGGTGATGCACGCCGTGAACGCTGTTGTGCAGCGCCGACAACGTACAGGAGGCGATTATGGTACCAGTGCTTCTCAGAAATAAGAGAATGGGCCCGTCTACGGGGTCACTATCCCGAATCAATGACAATTTCAAGTGATTAGAGAGGATTTGAGGTTGGCTGGGCACGGAATGCAAGTTGCCGGTGGTGGATTAGCCATGACGAGCAGCGCCCCGTATGAAGTGACGATGGATCTGGTATGAGCGATGTACGAGAAGGCAAGATCCACCAAGACTTACCTCGGATCCACCCTTACTTGGATTCACCTAAATGGATATGGGATATACTATACAAGAGTGGATCGGGTGTGGATCCTATGAAGGAAGGATGGTAGGTGCCCTCTAAAGGTGGATCTAGTAGCCACGGCTAACGAGGAGTCAAGATCCACCGCGAAGTGACCCGGATCCCACGCTTTCGAGTTAGGATCCAAGGAGGGAGGATCCCGCCTTAAGGGACCTGGATCCAGGGTATAGGTATGATGGATGCAGTGGATCTAGAACTTTCGTGGGACAGTGGAGATCACAGACGGTTGCGAGATGATGTTGGATGAGTGGAGAGCTCAGATCCACGACGAGTGTACACTTTCAAGTGAAGTGGATCCAAGCGACCTGGATCCTGATGAGTGTACCCATAATAGGGTAACCATAATGATTACGCCATGGATCCGGTGGATCTGAAGATAATACAGCTGGGATGATGGTTCAAGGGAAGAAGGGACATGCAGCCGAGCCGGGTAAGGGATTTAGCAGATGAAAGACATAGAAGGTAGAAACCCAGGCAGGTATAGGCTTAAATATCAATACAGACCTCAATTTGCACAGTATCACGCAAGTGCCTTCCTGCCCTCAAGAACCGGAACTACATTGGCCGTACGAGCTCCGAGAAGGTTGGGAATTGCGAATCTAGTGTTGGTAGTGATAACTGGATAATACATTGGCCAGATCCTACAACCTAGTGAGCTTTTCCTTTACTCGTGCAGATCCGACAGGTTAACCGAATTTACTACTTGGTCGGTTACACCCTAGAG
>NW_003303717.1:886826-888102 GCF_000142945.1 Phytophthora infestans T30-4 | reverse complement strand
ATCATAGTCATTTTTGTCCTATTATCACCGGTCGTGTATTGATTGAAAGTGGTGACTAGGTTTTGCAGTTCTTCTGTGTGTGTTATCATGCATCTGGAGATCGTTCCACCTGCCCCGGCCACCGCCACTGTAAAACGGCCTCTCAAATCTGGCGGAGTGAGAGAGGTTTGGGAGGGTACCGACTCTGACTTCACCCCATCACCAGATCTGTCTGGTCATAACGATGCCGACCGCGTGGTGAAGCGCCGAAAATCAGTGGCACAAACTGAGGTAAAGACCTCAAAGAGGAAGACATCTCCGTCAGCTCAAATCAAGGCTGGGAAGAAGAAGGTGGTTTCCTTCTCAGGACCTGACGACACTATTTTCACAGCCACACCGATGCCACAGCCTATACCTCCGATGTCAGATCTTGGTGTGCCACAGACTGTTCAGCACGCGAAGAAAGTGGGCACTACAGACAATGTCTGGGACCTCATTCACACTCTCGACGTGCCGTACAAAATCAAAATCCTTGGAAGCCGTCCTCACAACTGTGTCACAATATTTGCCTGTTGTGCTGTCAGACTATCAAGCCCCGCTTCAGAACGAACCCATACATCTGGGAGGAGGCTCTGCGGAACACCAAGAGCGCAAGCAATGCAAAGGATCACTTAAAACCGAAGCATGCTGACAATCCCCTTGCGATTCTAGCCGAACAGAGTGCTACAGATAAGGCAAAGGAAGTTCTTGAGGCCGCCGAAGCGGTTCCGCATCCGTATTGGACCTAACATGAGAGCCTACGCAAAAAGAAACGAGTGCAACTGCCTCTGACATGACGAGGATGGTAACAGGAGGAAATTCTTCTAAGCAATTCTTCCGAGTGAGCGAGAAGACTTTGAACGTTTTCATTTCGAAGTTCTTGATCTCACAATGACTACGGTGCACGTTGTGCGCCGCTGCAGCTCTCCACGATCTCATTCACGCTGCTACGGAAAACCCAGCATTCCAAGTCCTTGGCCGCGACAGACACGACCGTCTTCTGAATGGACACTTTCAACTATTTTGCGAGTTGGTGGGTGTATTGCTACCTACTGAGTATGATAAAGCTTGTAACCTCAAGTTTCTCAATCTAATTCACGACATCTGGACAAGCTGCGGAAAGGATAGCATCGTAGGTGCTTCTGTCGCTGTTATTGATAGTTTGTGGGGTTTCGGTTTATTGCGGTCCTCGCTTGCGTGGAAAATGACGGCCACAACGCTCCGGGAGTCGCCAAGGTCATCGGCAGTGCTTTAAAGC
>NW_003303717.1:885447-886726 GCF_000142945.1 Phytophthora infestans T30-4 | reverse complement strand
GGTTGGTTACTTGACGCGACTAAAGAAGCCAAGACTCGACTTTCGATGAGGAACTACTGCCTGAGGACAGCTGGGAAACAGACCAAGTAGCCGGTGATTATGAAGTCGAGGCCATCCTCGACGACAGAACACCACTAACGACGAGCACGGAGCGTGCTGTACGCGAGTTTCAAAGTCAAAGTGGGTTGGCTATGAAGATACAACTTGGGAACCATCATCAAACTTGTCATGTGGAGGTCTGCTGTACGACTATTTGCGAGCCAAGAAGAGCGAGAATCGGCTGCAGATGGCGCAAGTGGCGGACGAAGACTAGCGTGACTGGATCACGTATGAACTGTCCACAGGGCGATGCAGCCTGTGGTAACAGACGAAGAACGTTACTGCAACAACAAATTGTATATGCATTTGAAGAACAACATGAACATGATTACGCTGTGGAAGTGGAATAAGAATAAGAAAACATGAATGCCGACCGGAGAGCGACCACTGAAAACGAAGTCACGCGGGATACCTCAACAGTTGGCTGAGATGCTGGAGAACGTCGTGGAACACGCAGCGAGGACATCATCGAAACCAACAGCAGTCTCGAGGCGACGCTGAGTGTGCATATCGCCGTGGAGAGGAGGCGCAACGCTGAGCTGCACTTGGTGACGAGCCATTGCAGTCAAGTACGGGATTATCGAGGTCATCATGTGATCGACCGATGCCTCCGTACTTTCAGCCAGCATGGCGCGCAGCGAATCTTCGGTGAGTGGTGGTGGACCACCAGGTGGGGCAGGAGGAGCAGCAGGAGCCATCTCCACGGATTCAGCGACGACGGGGAGTGCTGCAGGAGCTACCGCAGGGAGTGAAGAGTCTGGGGCAGGAAGCGCCGAAGGATCAGTTGATGACGCCGCTGTCGGAGGAAGTGAAGCAGACTGAGGGACGTTCGAACCCTCGGCCTTGCCCTCCTGAGAAACAAGTCGAGTAATGCGAGGTGATGAGCAAGGTACCGATGATTCAAGAGAAGGATGAGCTGACGTACCTCCAGCTGTTCACGTTCGCGACGTCTACGAGGATTGAGACGCTGAAAAGCGTCGGACACGGCTCGATTCAGACGCTTGGACATACGATGGCGAGATGGTGAATTGAAGAATGAAGAAATGTCACAACGGGCACCAGTACCGTGGCTTTCATTGCGACAGGGGCAGTTGTGGTGTAGTGATTTCTCCGTAGTTGCGGATTATCACCCTTCGACAAAGACGTGACACCGCTCAAGATGTTCAAGCGACGAACCCTG
>NW_003303717.1:877314-878870 GCF_000142945.1 Phytophthora infestans T30-4 | reverse complement strand
CAAGATTTGGATAAAGTACTCTGGTACTGTTCTCTAGCCATTTGCCAGTGGTTTCTGGGTGGTTACTATGACGGATCGAGCTCTCGCAATATCCGCATTCATCACACCGTTTGGCCTGTTCGAGTGGACCCGGATGCCGTTTGGATTGAAGAACGCACCCCATATCTACCAACGCCTCATCGATAACGCCCTCTATGGGTTCACCCGAATACCGGAGCCCGAAACGGGTGGATCCGGGGAAGGTGACGCAGAAGTGGATCCATTCGAAGCGGGGGAGCCAGGGGATCCTGGGATCCCGTCTGTGTTAGGACGCAGATCTTACATCGACGACATTCTGATCCCGGCGGAATCGTGGGATCAGTTGTGCGAAAGAGTGACATCCCTACTGGAGGCGTGTACTAAGTGGAATCTCTCTATCAGTGTGGTTAAGAGCTATTGGGGGATGCGCAAGGTGGATTACTTGGGCCATCGAGTTTCCAAGGAGGGATTGGAGGCGAATCCTAAGGACCTGTCTTCATTAGTCGATTTGTCCTTCCCACAGTCGTTACGAGCGATGCAATCCTTCTTGGGCAGTTTGAATTACTACAGTCGGTTCATCGAGGATAACGCCCTGTTTGCCGCAGAAATATATGAATTAAGAGAGGTAGATTTTGCTGCGATGACCGCTCCAGCTGTCCGGATGAAAATTCAACAAGCTCTGGCCCGGGAGATGTCGGATCCACGAAGGGATCCAAGTGGTATGACGTCAGAAGAGGACCTAACACAGGAGCTGGATCCACCCCGAGACCAACAGAGAGAGGATCCAGTCTGGATAGAGACGACGGGTCAGAACATGGAAAAGGCAGAATCTCGGTGGATCCGAGCTCAACACGCATTCGTGGAACTGAGGAACAGGATCGCGACCACGCCTATCCTCCGTCATTTCGATCCGGAACGTCAACCTACGGTAATATTTTATGCCAGTGACTGGGCAGTCTCAGCAGCTCTGGTGCAAGAACATGAGGGGATCTGTCATCCAGTCACCTTTGTCAGCCGGAAAACCGAAGCCCAAGGAAACTGAAACTAGCGAGCGGTGGAAAAAGAGATATTTGCGCCTCTGGCGCGTGTTGGGATCTAAAATATAACCTGCTTAGTGGGAAGAATCATTCGGATACTGACTCCAAACTCCACGCTTAACCTGGGCTGTTCCAGTTCGCCCGGAATGTCAGGACGCTTGGGACAGTTGGCAGCTTTACTCTCAACTTGGACGCTGGAGATTGTGATATGTTCGAAAGGGAAGACGAGATCCTGGGAGTCTTGGCTGCGAGCATCACTCCTCGAGCTAAGATGGATTGAGGCGCTGACTAGGGATCGCCCTCTAAGAAAGAGCCCTAAACGCCGGGATTCTAGATCCCGATCCCGACGGTACAGGTGGATGAGGATCTATACGTCCTGAGTTTCGAATGGATCCGCTCGTGTACGACGCGGAGGAGGAGCATACAGTGCAATACTGTGGAGATTGCCCGGAATGGGATGTTGTACGGGCCAGATTCACTTTACGCGGAAAGGCCTCCACC
>NW_003303717.1:875854-877214 GCF_000142945.1 Phytophthora infestans T30-4 | reverse complement strand
CACTTATGTCTGATTTCTTTCGAGCATTCAACCTCATCCTAGGGCAGCGACAGCGTAGCAACCATGGCATATCGTCCCCAAGCTAACGGGTCGGCCGAACGCATGGTGCAGACGATCACGAGAGCACTCAAGATGTATGTCCAGGATTTGGATCAAAGGGATTGGGATGAGTACGCAGAACGGCTCCCCTTCGCGATGAACACCGCCCAAGACAGGATCCGGGGTGATACACCATTTTACTTGGTACATGGGTGGGATCCCAAATCCACCCTAGAAGCGGCCATTCCAGTATGCAGTACCAAGAAGAGAAACCGAGATCCAAGGCGATGGCGATACCAAGTCCAGAAATACTACCGGCAAGCTAGATCCCAGGTGAACGAACGACTGCGGAATGCGATACAGGATCGAGCGGATCGACACAACGAAGACGCCCGTCCACATCAAATCCAAGTGGGATCGCAGGTGTGGCTTTATTTGGATCGAGTGAAAGAAGGGTACGCTCGCAAATTGGCCCATCTATGGCATGGACCGCTCCGGGTGAGAGAGAAGATTGGAGAACATGCGGTGAGGCTGGAAACGGCAGGTACCGAATATCGCCTGTTCCCTATAGTACACGTATCCAAGCTGAAGTTGGTCAAAGAATATCCGGATCGGCCGCAGATCCGTCTTTCGGTAGATGCATCCGACCGCGTCGACTTCGACGAAGTTCTCCTACCGGAAGACAGTTGGAATGTGGATCTCGAAGCCGACGAGTTCGAAGTCGAGAAGATCACCGATATGAGATCGGGGAAGCGAACTAGATACGGACGGATTTACCGTGAGTTTCTGGTGCATTGGCGTGGATATGACGAACCTAGTTGGGTAGACGAGGCAGATCTGAACTGTGGAGCATTACTCTATGATTTCTTGAGGGATCGTACGAATCGTAACAGATTCGGCGTGATGCAGTCTCATGAAGAAGAGTAGGGAGGGGACCCATGGATGTGAGTTGGTCATATCGATGGGAGGATGAAGAAGGACCCACAGGAAGGGTGTGGGTCAGGAGGAGGAGGATCGCTGATATGAGTTGGTCACATCGGAAAGAAAGAGAAGACGAATCCACAGGGTGGATTAGGAGGAAGAAGTGAATGTTTATGCATAAGAGTGACGTTTTACGTGTGAGGAGTCCTGCTTTGATTTCGAGCACGAGCTTTCAAGGGCCCGAAACTATACTGACCCGATTGGACCTGGGTCATTTGGCGCTAGATCCGGATTGAAATCCAGGCGCAGATCCAACTGGATCCGGGATCTCGCCCAGAATCAGTGTACGCTGAAGGGTGGATCCAGCCCAGGATCCCAGGTGTACGCTGAAAGGGGTGGA
>NW_003303717.1:800526-872202 GCF_000142945.1 Phytophthora infestans T30-4 | reverse complement strand
TTCTTACTAGCAAGGGCTAAAAGAGGATCCACGTACTCATGCGGCGAAGCTTGGATTCCAGCTCCGTTTGCGCACGCTCGGCATCCGCCCACTCGGTAGTCGCCTTGTCCCGCTGGAGCTCGCTGTCTGCCAGTTTCGTTTGGATCTCGTCCCGCAATCGAGTCATACGCACGAATTCTTCAAGCGCGTAATCTCGTCCGGCAGACGCCCTCTCGAGCGACTCCTTGGCGTCTTGCAACTCCTCAGAGAGTTGAGCCAGGGCTGCATCCGGCGACGAGGGAGGTGGATTTGGCGCGGGGGACCCTCCACGCGCCGACCCTAAGGCGGATCCGCCATGGGCGGATCCCACATAGTCGTTGGTCACCACCTCCTCCTGGGTCAAACGCAACTCGTCACGGAGGCGGTCCAAGCTCACATCCGCAGCTGCCCCAGCAGTCTGGGAATCCTCCAGATCCCGCTCGAGGTCGTGGATCTGGGATTGGAGTTGGTGGATCTCAGATCCGGCGAGTGCCATCTCCCTGAGGAGATGGTCGTTGTCATCTCGCATAACGTCTCGTTGACGGGAGGCGCGATCCAGTCGTCCGGTCAGGTCGCGGATCTCTACCGCCTGATCAGCCAACAGGAGTCGCAGGTCCTGCGACCGAGAGGCCGCACGGTGCTCCCACCCCTGGATCTCCATCGCTTGGTCATGGATTTGGGCCCGCAAGGTCTGAAGTTGGGTAGTGTGTAGAGACGCAGCTTGGTCTTGGCCATCTTGAGCCGTCTGGAGCTCCGCCGTCAGGGTTTGCACCTGATCGGAAAGAGCCTGAGCTAGAACCCGCAGATCGGTGGGCGACATAGAAGACGGACTGACCGGAGGGGTAGTGGATGGGGCCTTGCCCGACGATTTGCCGGTACGCTTGGCGGGAGACATGTGTCGCGAAGGGGAGAAAACGGTGGTGGGTGCTGGTGATGCACGCCGTGAACGCTGTTGTGCAGCGCCGACAACGTACAGGAGGCGATTGTGGTAAAGTGCTTTCTCAGAAATAAGAGAATGGGCCTGATGCGGGGTCACTATCCCGAATCAATGACAATTTCAAGTGATTAGAGAGGATTTGGGTTGGCTGGCACGGATGCAAGTTGCCGGTGGTGGATTAGCCATGACGAGCAGCGCCCCGTATGAAGTGACGATGGATCTGGTATGAGCGATGTACGAGAAGGCAAGATCCACCAAGACTTACCTCGGATCCACCCTTACTTGGATTCACCTAAATGGATATGGGATATACTATACAAGAGTGGATCGGGTGTGGATCCTATGAAGGAAGGATGGTAGGTGCCCTCTAAAGGTGGATCTAGTAGCCACGGCTAACGGGGAGTCAAGATCCACCGCGAGGTGACCCGGATCCCATGCTTTCGAGTTAGGATCCAAGGAGGGAGGATCCCGCCTTAAGGGACCTGGATCCAGGGTACAGGTATGATGGATGCAGTGGATCTAGAACTTTCGTGGGACAGTGGAGATCACAGACGGTTGCGAGATGATGTTGGATGAGTGGAGAGCTCAGATCCACGACGAGTGTACACTTTCAAGTGAAGTGGATCCAAGCGACCTGGATCCTGATGAGTGTACCCATAATGGGGTAACCATAATGATTACGCCATGGATCCGGTGGATCTGAAGATAATACAGCTGGGATGATGGGTCAAGGGAAGAAGGGACATGCAGCCGAGCCGGGTAAGGGATTTAGCAGACGAAAGACATAGAAGGTAGAAACCCAGGCAGGTATAGGCTTAAATATCAATACAGACCTCAATTTGCACAGTATCACGCAAGTGCCTTCCTGCCCTCAAGAACCGGAACTACATTGGCCGTACGAGCTCCGAGAAGGTTGGGAATTGCGAATCTAGTGTTGGTAGTGATAACTGGATAATACATTGGCCAGATCCTACAACCTAGTGAGCTTTTCCTTTACTCGTGCAGATCCGACAGGTTAACCGAATTTACTACTTGGTCGGTTACACCCTAGAGGTTCTCAACTCTCAAGATCCCGTCACAGGAGAAACCCAGGCAGGTATAGGCTTAAATATCAATACAGACCTCAATTTGCACAGTATCACGCAAGTGCCTTCCTGCCCTCAAGAACCGGAACTACATTGGCCGTACGAGCTCCGAGAAGGTTGGGAATTGCGAATCTAGTGTTGGTAGTGATAACTGGATAATACATTGGCCAGATCCTACAACCTAGTGAGCTTTTCCTTTACTCGTGCAGATCCGACAGGTTAACCGAATTTACTACTTGGTCGGTTACACCCTAGAGGTTCTCAACTCTCAAGATCCCGTCACAGGAGGCGGCAAGTACGACTTAAAGGACAACACAAAGGCAAGGGAACACACCCGCAAGGCAACCCTACGGCTAGATCCACGATCTAGGCCCCGGATCCATAAGCTCGAATATTCGCTTAGGATACGGAACCATCCACGGACGCAGAGTGAAGATTTTCCACTGCTGCTCCACCCCATCCCCACGTCTCGCCAAGACACTCAAGCTTCACCACTTGAACTCTTCGGAAGTTACCGAGAGAGCAGATCCCGCCCTACCGACGGGTACACAAGGTGAGGAAAGTTCAGCAGAACACGGATCATCGGGGGACCCCCTCCGTTAGTCGGTGTCTGGGCGCAGTTGGTAAGTTGGATCTGGCAATCTCGCAGATTTTGCTGATCCCGCTACACCACATCTCCGTCCGTGGACCCGTTTAGAAAGGCCGTGTGCACATCTATCTGATGGATATGGCAATCCAATATGGTTCCTATTGCCAACACGAGTCGAAGTGACTCAAACCGAGCTACCGGTGCATTCACTTCATCGCAATTTACCCCCAAATTCCTGATGGTTTCCTTGTGCAATCAATCGTGCTTTAAACCTCGCTATACTTCCATCAGCATTGTACTTCACCGCAAGTACCCAGTGACATGGCAGTGCCTTTTGTCCAGGTGGTAGTCTAGTGAGCTTCCACGTTCCGTTTTCCAGTAAGGACTGATACTCCAAATCAAGTGCTTGTTGCCACTGTTTCCTTTGTGGTCCTGATATCGCTTCCCTCAGACTTTTGGGAACTGATATCCTATTGACAATGCTATCGACTGCAATGGCCTTGTCAATGTGCGTTTGAAAACATTTGTAGTCTTCAAATCGCACCGGGCGTTTCCGACTCCGTTGTGGTCGTACTACCCTTGTACCACCTTCAGATCGTATCTTTCCAGATTTGCTCTTAGCTCCCACTGCTACCGACAACGGCTCTCTTGGCCTCTTGACTCCCACTGTCTCATACAACGGGTGTTCACTGTTATCCCCGTGAGACACTTGTGGTGCTTTACCTTTGCTCCGTGAAGCTGTAGCTAGCAACTCTATCTCATCTTTCTCAGCAGCGGTCAACTTATCGGGATCTGTACCGAATGACCGTGTGATGATATTTGCACAGTTTTCTGTGTCAAATTTAACCGATCTGGCTACTATGTGCTTGTTATTGTACACATCTAGAAGACGATACCCTTTTGTATCCTCAAAGATCCCGAGAAACCTGCACTTTATGGCTCGAGCTGACAGCTTTTTATCCTTCCTGACAGCTTCTGGCAGATATGCAAAGCACACACAGCCCCAAACATGTAAGGTCTTTACATCGGGACTGACACCTTTTACTAACTCGTATGGTGTCTTATTCTTTAGCCTGTTCATAGGCGTGCAATTCTGCACATATGTCATGTACTTTAGTGCTTCAGGCCACCACTTAGCTGGTAGGTTTGCATCTCTGAGTGCGCACCGCACTTTAGCCATTTTCGTCTGATGATCTCTCTCAGCCGCTCCAGTTTCTTCTGGAGTAAATGGATTCGACGTCTGAAACACCACCCCTTTCTCTGTGCAAAACTCTTTTAGGGGCCTATTCACAAATTCAGTACCACCGTCTGATCGAATCCTACGAATTGTGAACTTTCCTTCCCGTTCTAGTTGTAGTAGCAACTCTTTTACCTTTAGTTGCACCTCCTTTTTGATTGCGAAGGGCACAAGTCCAACGCCATGATGTCTGATCATCAATGATGCTGAGAAAGTATCTTATTGATCCGATGGTACCATACACACCAAGCGTCCGCATCGGACCATTTGTATCCATGTGTATCGTGCTTATTGGTTGACCGTCTCTGGTCCCAACCATATTCCTGTAACTCATTCTGCGCATCTTCATTTCTGTGCACGTATGGCAGAAGAATGGTACTTTACTCAGTGCCGCCCTACTGAAACTGGGCACTCCTGGGATCAGATTCCTGCTCATGACCTCAATGAGCTTATCTTTGTTCAGATGACCTAATTTAATGTGCCATTCTTTCAACGTTGTTTCCACTCGTGTGTTTCCTGAAACATACAGCGCCTTAACTGGCTTGACTTTTACTGCCGAACAGTAAATTTGCCTGTCCCTTAGTGTGCGACCCTGTACATAGTATGCACCATTCACTGCAACAGCGACAAACGCCAGTTTGTGTCGCCATAGGACAAACGTGTACCCTCCTTTTGCACTCTCTACTATTTGGTATCCACTTTGCTTCAACCAAACCTCGCTGAGTATGTTAGCCTTTGCCTTTGGTACTAGTGCCATGTTATCAAACCGAAATGGTTTGGCTCCTTCAGGACCAAAAATTAGAGCTGAACTGAGCCAACATGTGTATATTGAGTTTAGTCCCTTCTCCAAATGTGAAGCTAAACGCTTTGCTTGCCTGTTTCAGCACAAACAGCGATGCGTCTGCCGTTAGCCCTTGCCACAACCTGAGTCTAACACCCAATCAGAAGATGTTATGTCAGCCATGTCTCTCTGCATCAGCTCTGGGTACAACTTCCTTACCGTGTTTTCGATAGCCCTCGAGGCCTCTTCGATGTTTCCAGAAGCTTCCGTCACCTTTGCAGTATGCGCAGGGACACCCCCCTTCACAAAATCCTCGTAGCCATCCTCATCATCGCTCATGCCGCTTGACGACAATGACGATGGCGGAGTGGGGGATACCGGAGGTGATGTCATCAGCTCATCCGTATCCATTTTGGCTTGTTCTGCCGACAGTGTTGAGCCGCCGTTTGATTGTGTGGCGCTCACCGTCGCGACAATATTCAGCTTACTGATCGGCTGTAGTAAGGCCACATCGGCTGGGATCTCTTCTCGCTTAGCCTTAGCCTTTCTTTTGCCTTTCTCTTCCCCCTTCACATGAGCGACTCCCACTGAGTTGGATGGGACATCGACTCTCTTGCCTTTCACAAAGGTCGAGTTGCGCATCAATCCTTGGCTTCGATCCTTTGCCCTTTTGGGACAGTCGACCTTGTAGTGAGATTCACCATTCCGGTAGTACCGACCATCACAGTAGTAGCACTCGCCCCCTTTCTTCTTCTTGGGCTCGTCTACTCGTGCCTTGCGCTTGCCCAACGGCTTGTTGGATGCCGCATAGTTTACTGGAGCCGTCTGAGCTTGCATAGCGTCAATTTGGCCCCGGCTCTTATCCATGAAAACATTGCGTAGCAGCGCTTCGACCTTATCCAGGTGAAACCCCTCGTTGCTGTAATCCACATGGTCCCCCCAGTATTGGGTTGGGAACAGTGACAGGACCTTCACGGCCGCATACTGATTGGGTATCATCGTCACACCTTTCAGGTTCTCCCGTGACTGCCGATTAATGCGGTTTCGTGTCTCCTTTACACGAACAATGAGTTCTCCCACCAAAGCGAAGTCCATCGCCAGTGCCTCATCAAACTCCGTAATCAGTGCAACCATTCCCTGGGCATTGGACTGCCCATAGTGAGCCTCAAGTCGCTTCCATGCAACCGGCAAGTCCTCGTCGTTAAACAAAACTCTTAGCGACTCCAAATACCCTCGCGGTAAAGTTTGACCTAGCAAGCTACGGATGTAGCTGTCCTGATCACAAAGGACCACCATTTGCCAATCATAGTTGCGCTTCTTTTCTGGGTCCTCGTCGTACTCCATTGGACGAGGTACCTCGCAGCTGGTTACCAGTAATTCCTCGTACTTAAACGCTGGTTTTTCCTGACCTTTTAGCATCGCTTCGCGAGTTAGTGCCGTACGCTTTTGACGCAAGTGACCGATGATTAGGTCCTTCCATACACCGAACTGCCGCACGTCTTTTGAAAAGACGAGCCTGTTCACTGTCTTGCTTTCCCTGTTGCTAGTCATTCCGACTTGCTCTAGTGCCCTTTACTTGAAATGTTAAATCAAATGTAAGCTTATAGGTCTATTAATTCCTTAATTGACCCCAATTCCTCAACCTATTGCTATTCTTACAGTTGTGCTCAGACTGAAGCAAAAGAGGAAGTGAGGAGCTAGTCCTCTCTTCCTACCCACCATACTTCCTCTCCTCATCGCACTTAGTGTGTGCCTTGATTATAGAGGGGCTCCTCTACCAATCACCGGTCAGAGTACCGTTGACTACATAGACACTTCAATAGGCATAGTAGAGCCCATAAACTTTATATTAATATGTCTCACCCGGTACTACCCAGCCCATACGGGGATTGCCTGTCGCATCCCCTTGGTGCTAGCTCCAGTGCCGGCAAGGGCGGAGAAGCGTCACGAGGGCAACGTTTCAGAATAGCAGCACGTAAGTCCTTCTTGTCCGTGATGTCAGCTCCGGTGGCAGCTAGGAAGTCCTCCGCCTGCCGGTACTGTTTCTCAAGAGTGTTAATCTTCTCGCGAACACCAGCACTATCACGATGCTTGATGCCAGCAGCCTCCAACCTGCGTTTTTTTAGCTTCAGCAGGGCTTCCTTCGTCTGGCCGTTGGTTCTATCACTCCCGCGCCACTTGTCGTAGTTCGATGGGTCTGAAAGCCAATCTAGCACCACTCGTAAAAAGGATTTACCACCGTCGACGCCATCGGGGTCCCAAAACGTTGGAGTGCTCTTTCCCGCTCGTGTCGTTTCGCGAACCAGCTCGGCCATAGCTGCCTGATCATCCTCTACCATGCCAGTGTGAGCCACTTTCTTTGCTTCTCCTGTCCTCGTGAAGTCTACCTTGCGTTTCATCTCAATCTGTTTCAATGGCCTCCGTCAGACCCTTGAGTCCAAAAGAGGTCTTGAAAGAAAATCGCTAGGGTAAGATCTCTTGGAGTCCAAAAAAACATTTTGCTAACGAAATCCAACTGATATCAGTTGCAACGAGAGCAGCATATCCTTCGTCGTGCTGTAGTACTTTTATCTCTTGGATACAAGAGTGTGTAAGTTTGTTCACTTGGACATAAGTGCTTGACATTCTGAAGCAGCAACTTGCAACACAAGTTAAAGTGCGCAGCCATTCTGATCAACCCTATTTGTCTTTAACTCCATACGTGTCTATCACTTAGTTTTCTTTCATAGTTTATATCTACTTAAATTGGGTAGGCACTCAAAAGCTTTTTCAAGAACACGCCGTCCTTCAGGGGCATTTGAGAAGTGCTACGCTGAGCGGCGTCTCATCCCAACCAGTATTGTCAGAGAACCTAGGGCGAGATCCTTGAGTTGGCTCCACGTGATGAGGTCCTGGAACTCACCAGCCTCTTCCGTGTATTTCACTGTCGTGTTGTCATAAATGTGATTGTTGTAGTACGCCACATTTAGGCTAGTTCCATCCAAGTACTTCCCCGGAGGCGGAGATTCTTTCGCCCAGCCAACCGCAGCTGACAAGGACACTCCTAGAATGGTTACGCTGTCCACGTTAGGTCTGTCTTGCCACACAATGGCGTACTCCCAGCCGTCGATGTGGCCGAGGAAACAAAGCGGCACGTGCCTTAGGGAAAGGCGTACATAATTACCCACTTGTCTTTTGTTGCTTAGCTTGAAGACTGTTGATAGACTCACTACGTGTGTAGTTAACTCTGTTATCCTTATTGAGACAATGAGCTCAGTCTGAGGCAAATTGGTGAAGTGAGCATGCCTCCGCGCTGCGCGCGGGGCGGCTTCACGTTCCTTTGCCTGCTGTCGTCATCGCACTATGTACCCAGATCACACCATCTGTGATTTGCACTGAATGCCCTCTCGTATTTGATAACGATAGGTACACATCACTTTCGAAAGGATGTTCTCTCATTCAGTTATTGCTTTCGTTAAGAGACAAGTATGTTTCCTGCTGTCCTCCTCTCAACACTTTCACTAAGTACTAGGGGACAGATTCAGATCTCGAACTCCTAGCTTCTCTCTTGGCTTTACAAATTGTTTTGTTGGAAGAGCTTTTGTTAGAATGTCTGCTGTCATCTTTTAGTTGCGTAATATGCTATTTTGGAACGACCCGGTTCAACGAGATCCCTCGTGAAAAGAAAGCGGATTTTAATGTGCTTATTTGTTTTGTGGTTTCCTGGGTTTTTTACATTGCTTATGGCTGCGTTGCTGTCGCACCACATTTGCACTGGTACCCGTTGCGAAAATCCCATTTTACCTAGCCGAATTTGCTGACTCCCCCTCGGATGCAGTAATTGCCTTGAACCACTCCTTGTTCTCGTCTTCGCTGTCTCCATCGTTGACATCGTCACCTTCTCGACGTTGTCGCTTGCCTTGAGCTTCACTGTGTGCAAGTCTCGCCTTCAAATTAGCATCTCGAGTGAGATGACACGCTCGAGTATTCAGCGTAGACAGTCCGGCATGCAACGCAATACACAGCGACGGCGGATCGTGCATCCCATACACGTCATTGAATGCCTTACAGAACATTTTCTCCAGTGTCAGCCATCTGTCCCCCAATGAGTACGGTTGTAGCAAGATATAAACCTACTGGGTTCTTTAGCTGCGTTAGCAATGTCCGGTCGGGTCCCACGGACGAAATACTGCAAAGAGCCAACGATCCCTCTGTAGTCAAAGGGTTGAGCAGCAATTTCTACTGAAATTATCTTTGTTTCTGGTTCTAGAGTAAGACTAGGTACTTGTGGTTTTATTACCGGTAAGCAGTTGACCCTATTAAACTTTGTGATGAGCTCTACAATGTACGTTCGCTGGAAGATCTTCATCACACGCTGGTGCCTATTGCGGTGAGCTTCCTTTTTAAGGATATAGTGAATATAACTAGGATCCTACATTTTTAACCGTTTTTGATAGTTCGGGTTTTAGCCTGTTGATAAGACCAAAGTCGCGTGACATGATTGTCAGGTCATCAACGTATACCACAACTATGAGCCATTCGTTTCCCACATTTTGCACGTAGATACGAAACCTTTGTGACGACGTACAAACCCATTGATACTAAAAAGGTATAAAGGACTCTATACCAAATTCTCTGAGCTTGTTTGAGACAGTAGATGCTCTTGAGAAGCTCACAGACCAAATGCTCTTGACCGTGCTTCCTAAAAACGTGAGGTTGCCTCATATAAATATGTTGCTCTCTTTCCATAGTGCCATTTAAGAACGCTGATCCATTTAATGGATATGACAGTCCAGTATGGTTCCAATTGCTAGAGCTAAACGAAGTGACTCAAACCGCGCTACTGGGGCATATACCTCATCGCAGTCGATCCCGAATTCTTGGTGGCTACCTTGCGCAACAAGGCGTGCTTTGAATAGCTCAACTGTTCCGTCGGCGTCGTACTTTACTACAAGTACCCAATGATATGGCAAAACGTTACGTCCTGGTGGCAGTGGTACAAGTCTCCACGTTCCATTTTCGATCAAGGACTCGTATTCTAGCTCAAGCGCTTTTCTCCATTGTTCGCTATGAGGTCCACTCAAAGCTTCCTTAAGTGTACGTGGGTTTGGCACTTTGTGCTCCAGTATATCATGTCCAATACTGTTATCTACCGGAAACGTGGATAATCTTGGTATCTCTTTGGTTTATTTTTTTACGCCGCGGGCGTGGCTTACTGCTTAGTGGTGCCTTCCCAAGCCCCGCGCGTTTGCGTTTATTCTTCTCTCCCACTGATGTGGTAGTTGTCTGAGGAGGGGATGATGTGGCTCCCACTATCTCAGTAGAGCCAGTAACGATTGAATCAGTCTCAACTTCCTCCGTATTCTCCTTTGAGAGTGCTTTTGTTTCTTCGATCGCAGCTGTATCTGATGTTGCAGATTCCGTGGTGGGAGTGGCATCAGCTTTTCCGAAAGCTCTTTGAACCAAGGAGGCTACATTGTTGGAGTCAAACAAGACATCTCTGGATATAAACAGTTTGCTATTGTAGGGCTGCAATTTGACCGCATTGCACAATTGCTGTCTCTCTTTGACTGTTTTATTCTGTACGTAGAATGCGCCATTGATTGCTCGAGCCACAAACGTTAGCTCGCTGTTCGCAAAACAAATTTGAACTCACCAGTTTGTAATCAAATTATTTCGTACCCATTTCGCTGTAGCCAGTATTCGCTAAGAATGTTTGACGTTGCATGTGGCACAAGTGCAATATTCTCAAAAAGGAATGGCTGTATCCCTTGTGGGTCATGCAAGTACAGTTTAACTGCTCCCATGTTTGCATTAGAATGCTTAGACCCTTGTCCAAACGTAAACATGTATCGGGTGTTGGGAAGCATCTCGACGAACTTCGACTCCTCATCGGTCAGGCCGAATCGGCAGCCTGAGTCCAACACCCACGAGTCTCTGGTTATACATGTTCCTGCATCAAGTAAATTACGATACGAAGACCGTATCGTATCCTCCAGCTGTATCTTCTGCAGACTGATTTGGTCTGCAATCAGCTGTTCGCCTGGCGACTGCAGCGTTTGATTTTCGTCGACGCACCCACCGTTAAAGCCAATTGACATCACAACATCCATCAAATCGACCGTTTCGTGTGCGTCGAACATGATCTGGTCGCGGACAGGACTTGGTAGAAATTCCATTCTGTTGGGAGGGCTGGCTGAGGGCACTGGCCTCGTGGACGAATTCATGTGCACGGCGTTACACGCATTCACTGATACGCCGTCGACAGACAGTCCTCTGTCGGAACAGCTGTCCTCTGTGTGTCATTTCCCTTCGCATTCGAGTTGGACTTGCCCTTTCCTGTCTTTGACATCGGCTCTTGGTGACCGCGTGCCTTCTTTACCGAACGAGGGTACGACCAGATGTTGCGTCGGAAAACCTGGAGTTTCAGATCTTGTTTTCTCTTGGTGCAGTGCTGCTTGAAGTGCTGCCCACCTTTGAATGTCGTTGTGCACTCCAGCACAATAGAAGCACGACATGATGTCGGTATTTTCTTGCGTCGGCGCGGGAGTAGACTTCCTTTTCCCCAAGGCCGATCCTGTGGTTTTAGCAGATTTGGCGGGTTTTGCATCGACACGATTTACGGATGCCCCGTTGCCCAAAACCTTCATTTGAGCCTTGCGCTTTCTCCCAGAAATCGCGCAGAGCTTCGACCCCACCTTATCCAGTGTGAAATCCTCCTGTGTAAACACGGTTGCTGAGTCCTAAAGATATGCAGGCAGTACCGCCAAAATCTTGATCAGCAATTTCTGCTGCGAGATCAGTCCGACCTTCAACGCGTCAGCGCTGTTACGGTCCACCTGCTCTCTAGCAGCCTTAAGTAGCTGAAAGAGGCGGGAAACGCTCTCGAAGTCGGAGGATGGAATCATTTCGAAACGCGGCACTAACTCGACAACCCCCGATGCCGTTTTCAGTCCACAGCGTTTTTCTATGGCACGCCAAATCTCATGAACCGGCCTCGTCATCAACCTCTTATCCGCGAGGAAGGGTTAGGCTGAGCAAATTCGTGATTAAAGAAGCTTGTTGCCTGACAAACGCCCTTTGAAGCGCGTACGCATCCCTTTCTGCCTCTTGTCCTGGCCCTGGTAGGGCAGGCTCTCTCTCGATTGCATCCTCATAGCGTGCGACAGGAGATCGACGCTTCGCCTGAAGCTCGATGACGACTAGCGCGTCGCTGAGCGTGACCAGATGAACCTTCACCTTGTCTCTCCATCCGGCGAACAAAGCCTTCTTGTCATGGAAGACCAGCTTATCAGCCACAGTTTGGCTCGGTTTGCTTATCTTGCCCATCTTACTTGAAAGCACTGTACACAGCCTCATTACGTGTGTATTTAACTCTTTTATTCATAATTGCCCTTATCTAGACGATGTGCTCAGTCTGAGACAAATTAATGAAGTGAGCATGCCTTCGCACTGCATGCAGGGCGGCTTCACCTGCTGTCGTCATCGCACTATGTACCCAGATCACACCATCTGCGATCTGCACTGAATGTCCTCTCGTACTTGATAATGATAGGTACTCATCACTTTCGAAAGGATGTTCTCTCATTCAGTATTTCCTCTCTTTAAGAGACAAGCAGGTTTCTTGCTGTCCCTCCGCTCAACATCTTTGCCCCACGTTGTTCGAGCGTAGACTTTAGAGCCCAATGGCGTGCCCTTGCATTCCCCGTCCCGCGGGCCGCTTCAGCTGAGGCCACTGCTGATAGCACCGTCCTTTTGCACTGCTGGGTATGGGTGACAGTCGTCCTCAATCTTGATTTGCAAAAACATACATGTTTTCATGTTTCTATGTTTTCATGACTTCACCATGCTCTGACATGAGTATCTCTCATTACAAAAGGTAGTTTGGCTATGCAATACAGTAGCTGAGAAATATCCGACAACGCCAAAGCGCACTCTTTCTTCAATTTTCACACCCTACTGTGAATATGGTTGCCCATGTCACGTTATGTCACGCCATATCTCAAACATGTTCAGCATAAATTTCACGCTCCTCGTAATTTATTTTTTAGAATCATGGACAAAACTTAGCGATACATGACAAAAGTCCATGATTTGGCCACCTAGCCTTTTTAGAAAACATGGGCTGTAGCATCCGCCATTATTAATACCCTTTTTTTAACACACACAACACAAAGCACTACTTAAACTGGGAGGGTGGTGGATCGCTCACGCCTGCGTGTTTACATGAAACAAACTCATAGACAGTAGAGAAGTTTTGCTCTCAGCTGAGAGGTTGGACCAAGTTGTCATCCATCTGGCGGAGCATGTAGGTCATCAGCTTAAATACCTGTTGTCAGCTCTCTTTTACACTCTAGTTTAAATCTGCTGAAGGTATTTTTATTTGTGTTGGGTCGTCCTCTACAAACGATTGAGCGGCACAAATCACGAGACAAACTAATCGGAAGACTCGATTTGTCGTACGAATTACAATCGAAGGTGCCAAAAAGTCTGCAAAGCACAATACGTCCTTCCGAATATGATACCCCGGCCAATTCGAGCTTCAAAAAAGAGAAGTCCAGCACCAATTACTATGGTGAGTGAGTCTACGATAGATACCGATCAAGTTGCAGCAGACAACGCAATCTCATCTGCACGACTTTCTTCTATTCCATCCGACTGATTCATTCAGCGTCATGTTTACAGTTAATGGCCGGCGAATTCAGCAAAATAGGAAGCCAAGGCGAAGCATGAGGTCTTTGATGTTGAGAGATCAATAGCGCACAGCATGACGTTGGGATTAATTGACGATTAACCTGAGGAAGTAAATGCGAAATAAAATCTTCCTAGAGGTATGTACGTCTGAGCTGAAAAATCTAGGTCATTCAAGAAATGCCTGAATACAAGTCCTTATATACTGTTAAAAGTCATCTCGCCAAAATCGCTCAAATTTTAGGGGGATACTAGGAGCTTAAGCCCGGATATACTATTTTAATAATCCATTGTGCTACCTCTGTATCTATTTCGACGTGCGGCTTTCCAAAAATTGTTCATTTAAATGATCTGATCAGTCACAGGCGATGTATGCACACTGACTGCTTACACACTAATGCCGTGCTAAGCCCGGTGAAGCTCTGGATATTACGGTATTTTCAAAAAGTAATAGCTAGTGCGGAATGAAGGACTTTTTAGAAGAAAAAAAAGGAGAAGAATTGCGATATAAGTAAGACTTCCAGTCTAGAAGAAGACATCAACAACCGAGCGAGAATGATAGTCATTCATTTGAGTGGCTATCCCCGAACTTCGAAACTTATAAACAAGTTGGTACCCTAACTTAAGAAAATACTGTATTTTAAAGAAGACCTGTAGCAATTTTTCCACAGCATTATGGTTTCTTAATCTGTTCGATTCTCAATTGCATGAAGTCTTTGGGTTTCTGCCAGCGCATCACGACTTGGAGTAAAATACTCCAAAAACGCTTTCGTAAGGGGGGCCATGAGATACAACTGCGATAACGTTTTCACTCGAGTGACGGCGACGTAGAAAGATGAGCGCTGAGGAATCCTGCGAGTCGGATGACGAAGCGGAGCAAGAATCATTTTCTCTACTGTCAGTTCTTGGCACTTCTCAGTGGTCAATGAGTACGCCAGCACAAGAGAAACTTGGCAAATTGAGATAGAGAATGAGCGATCTGGCAGCCGAATTCGAACACCACATTCTGTCCTTTTGCATACAGGAGTGATACCAAGTGGTAACGTTTTCTTTCTCTGATGTGTGTGATGTGTGTGCGTGTGTGTATGTGTGTGTGTGTGTGTGTGTGCGTGCGTGTGTGTGAGTGTGTGTGAGAGGGAGGGGGGCTTACTTACGCGTTACGTCGTAAGGTTGATGTGTATGAGGATACAGCTTAGCCAAAATGAAGAAGCCGCGGTCGAACGTGCGTTGTCGTCCGACCTTGCTGTGACGCGAGACGGCCTCGATAGGAATCCGATTACACTGTTCACAGCATTTAGTGTTAGTGACTGAATAGTGTTAGTTTTCAATTAGAGTTAATAACATGCAGCGGCAGAGAGAGCAAAAATCAACACTAATTGCCGTCAAATTTGAGGGCGCTTTCATTGCTGTTTATTTCCCGACTCTTCAGGTCCTGAGTCGATGAGCTCTCCCAAACCATCTACAGCTCGACCTTCGCTGATTGTAGCGGCCATGCAGTGTGCTCAAGCTCTCGCGGACAAGCAGCAAGCTGATCGAGAGAGGTCTAGAACATTTGTCGCGTCGGAAGCCGAAGCTACCACTGCGAGCCATCCGCAGGAAGACCTCGGCGTCTTCTCAGAACCGTCAGCTCCAGTTGCTCAAAATGGTGGAAAATGCAAGCGCCAGCCGCAAAATGTCGCAACTAAAAGGGACAAACTGAAGGTGGTCAAGTGGATGATAGAGGCTGAAAAGCAAGAAAAGAAGCGCTTGTTCAAACGCACAATTGATCATTTCCCTGGTTTCTTTCGAGCATCCGACAGCGCCAATTACATGAAAGTATCTCTATCGCCCACAGACGCTGTTGGAGATACCGACATACTTCAAGACGATGTGCAGCTGACCCAAGAAGCTACAGTGTAAGTCTACAATAACCCTATTTTGTTGTACCTCATATACATGTAGTCTTAGTTTTCATTTAGTGTTATTAACACTAATTGATGTCATTGAAACTTGGAAGTCTCTCTCGTAATTAGTGTTAACAACTCTAAATGCTGTGATCAGTGTAGTATTCATCTATTCCCTTCTTTAAATCATGTAGCCTTCATGTACTGTACCACCCACCATTGGTGGTATCGTATATTGGAGCAACATCCACCTAAAACCAGATAGCGTGAACGCTGACCCAGGCGGCTTGGAACGACTTCACCAGTGCTTTTTATGCTTTACCGTAGTTTATTAGGTATTCCGTCCTTTTAGCCTATCACTTGCAAGCCACTATACTTTTAATAATTACAAACGTAGCACCCTAATATTTTATAGAGGATCGTCGACGGTTTCGATCGCCCCTAAAACTCTGGATATGAATATCCAGAGAACTGACCGTTTGCTGCAAGTATGAGATGGCTTGCTTGTGTAATAGGAAATGGCTGGGTCAACGATACCCGCGTAATACGTGAGTGCAGAAATGAATTTGATATTATCTAAGCTAAATGCTAACTGTAAGCTTATCAGATTAAACTATTATCAGAAAATGTTCTTGATGTCACCATCCTCTATGCATCGACAACGTGACATCCTGAAAGCTCGTCTCCAGCATTTTAAGAGTCTTACATGTATTGGCCCCTTTCAGCAAAAATATAACCTGGAACCTGAAAAAAAAAGTTCCAAGCTTTGTTTTTCCCATGCGTTCAGCAAATCTTCCCCTGGAGGTGCTGCGTGCTCTCCACAATCATTCTGGCTATATATTCTAAGAGGTCGCGGCCCATGAACGTCGGACTGCTGCTAATGCTTCTCTTGGAGGGGATTCCTCCTCCAGCTGGCATGGGCGGACAAGCAAGACACCTCATCCAGCAAGCGTACCAAGCAGAACTCGATGTGATAGCCGAAGTAGCAGCTCCAAAGGATCGGGAGATTCTCGCGAAGCAGCGCAGCTCACACTGGGCTAAGATGTTGTTCTCTTCGCGCATCTACTTCGATGGATCGATGAGTAACCTATTTCGCATGGATAGCTCTACAATTGGCGCTTTGATACGGACTGTGACCCCCCATCTCACAACAGGAAGAATGGAACCAGATGCTGTGTTGCCTCCAGTGAGAGTAGCTGTCTTCTTGTATCTATGTGCTCAGGGCACATCGCTGGAAGCCACAGCAGATCGTTTTGCCATTGGGCCATCTACAGTCTCCGGTATCGTGCGCGAGGTGTCGTCCATTGTATGCCAAGAGCTCACGGATTTAGTAGCTTTCCCCCCTTTGGTACAATGTGCTTCCCATTTTACTGAGTTGTGTGGTGTGCCACAGATTGTGGGCTGTATTGATGGATCACATATACCTATTGCTCGACCTAGCGATGATGGAGACATGTATTACAATCGAAAATGCTGGTATAGTGTAGTATTGCAAGCCGTTGTCGATTGGAGGGGGAGGTTTTGCGACCTGGATTGCAAGTGGCCAGGACGCGTAGGTGACAGTCGTGTGTTTCGCAACAGCACATTGGGTCGGGTGTTTCCCAGCGTCCTTGGCTCGACCACTTCTGTACACAGCGCGCCACGCGCGTACCAGAGCAAGGATCGTGATGTCGGTCCAGTTGCGCTTGAAGTCAGAGATCGCAGGCTCTAGAGCTCGCACAGACGCAGGTTCCGCAGAGCCCAGGGGCTCTGCCTCGGGCTCTCCGCTATCCATGCGCAGGCTGAAGGGGGGGGGGTGAAAATGAGTGCCACGGAGAATCTATCCAGTCTCACAAGTTCCACGTTTCAGGGACCTCTTCCGCTCCCTAAAACTTTGGCACTGAACCGAGGTTTACTTGGAACTTTTAGTGACTTTTTTTGCGGTTGGAGGAGAAAAAAGTGGTATGCTGAAAGTGTTTTCCCTCGAACCTAGAAAAAAACTTCCAGGTTAGAGGTTCCAACGTTTTGCTGAAAGGGGCCATTGTCCGTTTTACTCAAATTGTCCGCCTAATAGTCGATCTTAAACTGAGCAAATCATGCGACCAGGGTAATCTTATTCTGGGACGAGGTCTTTCTTATTCTGATGGAGAATTCTTCCTCACGGGACGGGGCCTTGCATTCTCCACACAAGAGTGTTCATTATCCGGTTGACGGCCTCCTGAGCAGTGCTTCCGCACACGTTACGACGGAGGTCAATTGAGGGGGAATGCAGCGCATGCTTATTCCAAGAGGGACTGTCGCCCGTATGGGTTAATTCCCCGCCGGATACTCAATCAAAAAGTAAGTACTTGCCACTCTATCTTTATGACCTGCTCGCGTTCTGACCTCCCTACAGTGTGGTTGTTTTGTGCTTAATGTAGACTACTGTTCATCTCCAATAATACATGTAGCTTGACTCATACCCGATTGCCCATTGATTGTTTTCCTATGGAGGTGTCGCTTCCTAGTCATTTGCGCTGCGAGCTGACGGTGAAAGCTGGGAGACCACTGGAGCGATGTCGCGATAAAGGCGTTGCTTTGTCGTTCGACATCGATGTATCTGAAGGGTACGGTGTGCTAAGGGCGAAAGTCAAGTCGGCTTTTGCTACAAAGGAGCGTCTATGCTGGAGCGACGATCTCGACGTGTACATCAGACTCGCCAAGAATGCACCACAAAAGGCCTTCGTAAAACTAGATCAAGATGGCTTCGAGCCGTCATTGCAAGCAGCGTGGCGCAATGCTCGGCTGCGCCGTGGTGGGCAGGTTGATTTTGTGCTCGATCTCTTTGTATATGTAGCGAAGCCTAAGAAGGCGCCAGCTACTACGCTTCATCGTGCGACCGAAAACCGTGTGCAACAAGTGATTCCGCGCGTACAAACAGCTCTACTAACGGCTAACGTACCATTCGGTCCTGCTACCCTACGCTACGCTGCTACGGCTCAAGCCAGATTACCGGATGGTGAAGACGTCCGCGTGCCAGACAACACAACATTCCGCCAGCTTCAGCACATCGACAGCCTGGAGCAACAAGCGGCAAGTTCGTCAAGAGAACCTGATGAGTTCGCCCCCATACAAGTCAAGATCAGCGACGCTACGGTGACACTGCGCATGCGAGTTCAAGACATCCGCCAGGCGCTCGGCTTGCCGATGTATCCATTGTGCCCTCCATTTCGACAAGCACCGGAATTTGTGCAGCCACCTGCACACGACATGGAAGATGTTGATCATCTACAAAGCGATGAAGAAAATGAACGAGACATTGCAGAATTTGCTGTATAGGATTACATCGATTAGTTACTGCGCAATATTCAATGCAGCTCCTAGATAACCGCAGTGTCGGTATAATCCGTAGCCAACTTGGTCATTTGCCTTGGTGCATTCGCGCAGCGCAGCACTTAGAACTTGAACCGGTGCTTCCTTGAATGCAAGACTTGCGTGCTTAATAATCCAGCGTTTTAAAAGCGAAAATCCCACTTCAATTGGGTTCAAATCTGGGGAGTATGGTGGTAACAAGAATAGCAGAGCTCCGGTCGAGTGTACCAAGTCTTGTAGCTCCGCGTACATATGGATCTTGGCATTATCAAGTATCACAATTGACCGTGGAAGCGGCCACGGATTCAGGTAAGGTGCAAGTTTCGTTGCAAATACCTGATGAAACTCTTTCCTAGTAAATGTGTCAAATGTGTGACCCCATGAGAAAAACCCGCTCACGTCCATTGCTACCAGCACGGAGACCCGCTGACCACGTGACGAAGGCAAACTGACAACGGCTGGCGTGCCTCGTTTTGACCACGCGTGCTTCCTTAAAACACTCCTGTACAACATTAAAAAATATGTTAAAAAACAATAGATATCAAACAACGAGTCGTTCTGCTATCGCACCTTCCGTCTTTGGATGTCTCGTCAACAAACACGAGCTGCTCGGGGCAACTGTAAAACGGCAGCAACCGACCGGCATACTCACGGCGCTCTCGCGGAGCTGACTCTCTTGCACGCTTAGTTAATCTTTTCCTTGTCAGATTAAGGTCGAACCGTAACGCGCGGCATATCGAAGCAGTTGACGTGCTCGTCACGTGCTCGAATTTGCGGCGAAGCTCGTCTTGAAGCTCTTCAATGTAGAAGCACGGATGTATTTCTACATATTTCTCCACGAATTGTATTACCTCACGTGGCCACTTGCTGCTGCGCTCTCGTGACGGTGCCTTCCGACACGGTGATCCTGTCTTGTCGAACTTCGTAATCCAGCGACGGACACTACGTTCGTGGCTTCCGAATATTGTGCCAACCATAGCGGCATCCATGCCGTATACATAGACCAGGACTACCGCTCTCCACCGCAAGTCGCCAGAGTAGGTCATCGCGTACGCTGCTAATCTCCGAATGGCCAGAAAATTCGTGGCAAACTGAGGATGCGAGTTTAATAGCGTTGTTTGAGCTAAAGAAGGAGAGCTCTGATTGGACGACCAAGAATGATGTTGCCTTAATCGTTGATAGACTTCAGTTAACCTGACGTCTCACACCTACACCTACTGCATGCTGCCGTTGTTACTCTCAGTGTAAGAGTCCGATTTGGACAATCCGACTGAAAGCCACAATAATTCTAGACCTTAAAGCTTCAATGGTCTCCATAACATTACAGCCAATCACATTCGCGATCTTGATTGACACGACAGTTCTTCACAAAAAAGACCACCAAGATCTGGAAAATGAGTACGATGGAGCTTATTACGCGCGTTCTGGCCCATGTACGTGCACGCGATGTAGTTCGTGAGCTTGTTCAATGCAACGCAGCTTCAACCTCCAAGAAATGGCGTCAGTACACTGAAAAGTCTGGATATCTCACCCCTGTATCTTGTTGTGGTATGAAGAGTCTACCGGTGCTGGTGGTGATTCTCATCGGCTATTGGATGGGGAGCGGACTCACAGCTTATGCGGTCAAAGACGGCGTGGTGACTGCTAGAGACACTTCGGGCTTTTTTTTTTCGTGGAGTCACGGAGACGCCCGGGTGTTCAATTGGCACCCGCTGCTCATGAGTTTCGGCTTCGTCTTCTGCTCGATGCAGGCGGCTCTGGCCTACATCTCGTTGCCTTTTAGCCATAAAGTTAACAAGGTGAGCAGAGAGAAGAGAAACGGACGTGTGTGTGTGAGGGTAGAATGTGACTAGATTTTGGTCTGTGTTGTGCAGCGTATCCACTTGTCGCTGCATGCTCTGGGCTTCCTGAGTGCGGTGCTGGGGGCTGTGGCTGTTTTCCGCTTCCACAACGAGCACAGCATCACCAATCTCTACAGTCTTCACAGTTGGCTCGGACTTGGCGTCTTGATCCTCTTCTCCGCGCACGTAAGTGTTGTTGTTTTATTTTTTACTGTAGACGAAAATGCTGCTTATTGACGCTTCTTTGTTCAGTGGTTGGGCAGCTTTATTGTGTTCTTCTATCCCGGCGCGGAGAAGAATGTTCGTGCGTCTATCGCTCCGTACCACATTGGGGTCGGACTGTCCATTGTGGGGCTTGTAGTCGCGACTATCGAAGCAGGTATCCTGGAGAAACTGGCGTTCAACGGCAGCTGCAACGTGAACGGCGAACTGAACGGCGAGCCTGTGAAGGGCTACATGGCGTCGGATTGCGTTCTGGGCAACGTCATTGGCTTGCTGGTGGCGCTGAGTCTCGTTGCGCTGGTTGTCACGATCTGGCACGCGAAGCACCAGGAACCGGTCAAGCAGGTGGGAGACGAAGCCACTCCGTTGTTGCTGGGCAGCTCGGGCGATGAAAGGACGGAGATCTCGGTCTGATTGTCTCCAAAAGGGGCAGAACACGCTGCTAAAATGAAGGAGTTTTCTGACGAATATCGCGATATTTCAAAGTCGTTTTGTTGCTCAGTTGAATTGAACGGCGTAATTTACCCCTAAGAGCAGCAGTGCGTTAATTAAAAAACAGAAAAACAGGTAGTTTTTGGTGAATTCAGCTTACCGTAGTGCATCAGTGGCATGTGCAGAATGAAGACGGTCCACACAAAGAGATGGCCTTGCACAGTGCGCATTTGGGTCTCCAGTACAAACGCGAGTTGGAAGAGTGGGGAGATTCCGAATTTCCGCTTGAGAAGAAACAGAAGCCCGACGAATCCTGTCATCTCGACGGCTCCGAACATCAAAATGTTGACGACGTCTTTCTTCAACTTGTCGGGTGTCGATGATGCTGTTTGTGGGTAGTAAGGGGCAGCTGGTAGCTCGAAAAGAATGGGGAGGTATATCGCGTACAGGAGGGGTAAAATGCACTCGATATACTCCGTCATGAGGAGATATTCGGAATGGAAAAGTGCCTGGAGAGCGTCCCAAGAAGCTTCATCTGTTGTGACGCTTTTCATAGTGGAGCGCAGTACTTTAGCAGACGTGAGTGTGTGCGGGTGCATGAGAGTAAGAAGTCTCGTAGGTGCAGATGGTAATTCACGTAATGGCTTCGCTTCAGCCGCTTGAAGAATCGACGGACCGATCTTATGCAAGCGGGGTGGAGCCAAGGCTCGAGCCTTTTGTTGGGCTCTTGAAATAAGCGCTAGGAATGAACGGCTATCGTCCGACAAAGGTAGTGGGAACGGGGCGAAGATTCGAATTCGACTCAATATCTTCGGCGTTTTGAATACTTTGCGCAACATTACGGGCAAGTCTTCCAGATAATTTATGGAGCACGAGACTCCTGGCGATAGGACGCTAGTTTGGTGAAAAATGTCTCGAAGAGCGACAAGGACATGGAAGCCGTCCGAAGCAATGATGAGCAATGTCGTGAGCATTGTCTTTGATATCTGCATGCAGATTGCGACGTAGAAAACGTTGAAGACATCGACGGAGAATACCACGATAGGACCGACGTATTCGTGGAGCCCTCCAGCTGCGTTTGCAATGATAACTTTGGTAACTTGCTTGAATATGGGGATCACAATGATAAAGACAGTTTGTTGGGGTCCGGAGAGCTGATAAAAAACTGCAGTGAACACTGGATAAGCCATCGCCACTGCTCCTTGAGCAAAAATGATCGTAGCCTGCGCTTTGATCTGTTGGCAAAGAATTGGGGACTCCGTAAGCCGCTGTCTTCCAACTACGAGCAACGTAAAACTCAAGACTATCAGCAAGTACGGCCCCACCATTAGAATATAGCCAAACGGGATCGGAAATTGCCACAAAACTGCAACAGCCAGCGCCATGGATACATCTACTAGGGAAGTTCCCAACGCAATTATCGCAGCTCCAGTGTTTGAGATGACGCCTGGTAATATCGCTTCTCGGACTTGTAAAGTGACCCCGACAGAGACAGCGACTAAAGCTAAAAACCAACGAAACCAGAAGGCGTAATTTGCATGCCAACCCTCGGATGGGTCTTTTAGAGGCGTACAATCGATCAGGAGAGTCACCGAGATGGCAGGAATTGGGGTCAAGATACAAACAGCCACGACTCGACTGAATGAGGCGCGCTTGTAGTAGTCTCGAAATGCCAGAAGTCGCTCAACGGAGTACTCGCTTCGATGGCCAATTTGGCTGCGGTGCCAATAGTTTAGTAGCCATAGAAAAGCTAATTGGCGTTTACTTGCGATTGTCTCGTGTTCTCCCTCTGGCTGAATCTTCATCGAGTCGAATAGAAGCACGACTATCGCTAGGCGCTAAGTGCATCGCAAAACTATAATTATTGGGGTCACCACTTAAAAAAACTATTTCAGTCATTTTTATAATCCAAATTGTAGCAAGTTGTACTGTGAGGATTAAGAAAAAATGATACTACAGTAGTAACTTGATACCACGCTAAATGAAGGTGTTTCTATTACATGGCGTTAATGATGTAATTCACACTCCTTAGTAGCTGTGGGAGTACCAAGCGAAGTTCGTGCTGGCTACTCGGCAAGTCGGTGTCTTCATTTGGCTCGCTCTCCCCTTTGCTTCTTCCTCTTGTCACTAGTTGGTTATTATCGATGGCTTCCAGAACTTCTTCAATGGTTCGACGTAAACTCATGGCATCAGAAGTGAAGTTGTCGACACTGTCACCGGCCTTGACATCCTGGGAAAGCAGTAGATTGTAGAGCGCTTTACTTGCTATCAGCGTCATGTCCAGGTCATCTACCGCAGCACATTTGACGATTCCTACCAGCAAACTACGGACGTCCACATCTTCATTTTCACCCATGGGGCGAACTGATAGTAAAGATTGGCGCGTCTTCTGATCAAGCGCAGCGTTCATCAAGACGCCACACACAGTGTAAACGACTTCACGGCTGCTGTGATCTAGCAGAACCACTAGACAATCCAGCACTTTGAGCTCACTCATGTACCCCAACACATCTTTAAATCGCGACAAATTTCCAAACGCTCTGGCCGCTTCCACCACCGCTTCTTCGTTCCTGTCCAGCAGAATTCGCGATAGAAGCTGGGTGATGGCAACGCGGTTGCTTTCAATGAAGCAGTAGTCGTCCTTCTGGACTGGTTCTCTCGAGCCACTGACTGATTCTGTGCTGTAATAAGACACATTGGTGATACAGCTTACGGTGTTCAGCATGAGTTCTTCATCCTCCACTCGTTGAGAGACTTCCAGCACCTCCAGTAGAGGTGACAGCGCTTCGTATCCGTTCAGTTGAGCACCCACGTCTGCGTTTATGGCCAGGTTTGCAACCACACGGACGAGTTTGATCAAGACTTCCATCGCCTGTTCTCCTTCTGTAGCGCAGCGACGCTCTTCCTTCTCGTCTGTGCGCTCTGCGTTCCGAGCGTCCGAATATCGAGCAGCATAGAACTGTAGCACTTCCAGCATGATGGAAACCCCGGAGTTTGTCGCAATCAAACGTCGATTCTGGTCGTTGCCGGCACACAAATTGCCAAGTATGAAGAAGACGCGGACGAAGAGCAAGTCTTGGAAGCGCATGTCCGGACGCTGTGGGTCCGTGAGTGAAAGCCACGAGTTCTGGCGATGGTCGATGAGAGCCATGAGGTTCTGTAGGTTGCTCGAGTTCTGGTTGATCTGAGCTCGAGGGAGTTCGTGTAAGGTGAGTTTACTCAAGATGCGAGAGACGTTCACCATCAATTCTTGGTGGTTTAGGAGCGCAGGGATCATTCCGCACAGCCGCAGAGGAATGCGAGCTTCGAGGAACTGTTTGTGGTTGCTCTTGGTGACGGATAAATTGCGTAAAATACCGGTAGTTTGGATCAAGAATTGAGCAATCTCCTTGTTTCGAACGACATCGTCTGAGCGCCACAGTATCGTCTCGCTGAGAATTGCAATCGCTCGGTTGGTAGCCAGCAAGCGAGCCATCTTGTCCTCTGCATTGGAGCAGTTTTTCAGTGTTCCAGCAGCGTAAATTAGCGCCTTCATGGGGATCTTTCGCTGCCCTGAGGGGAGGATGAAAGGGACATCGCTGTCTTCCGAGTGCCTGTCGTCCTCGTGTTCAGAAGACTGGTCGCCAGTGTCGGCAATAGCGTGGAGAACGGCCTCCACGTAGCGAACATTGCAGAAACTCCCATCGTTACCGCTGTCTTTACTCAGGACAAACAGGGCCTTCCCCAGCTTAACGACTTGTGCACTGGTCTCAGCGTTATCATCACTGCAGCTGCAGTACAAAGCCAGAAGCGATGGTGCTAGCTCCAGTACACATTCCGCCTTGGTAGCCCAGTTTTCAAGCAGCACGTCGGAGAGTTTGTGGAAGAGCTGGCCTCGAAGATTCGCAGCTGCTGCATCTTCCGGGTCTCTTACACTTCGGTCTTTGCTGCCAGCTTGGAGAAACAAGCTCAAATCCACAAACGCGTCCACCAATCCACGCAACTGACCAACTTTGGTGAGGAAGGTTGGCGATTCTGCCAGATCAAGTAGATCGTCCATGCAGCGCTCGATGTCATCGTAGGACTGTACCAGCTCGTCCTACAGCAACAGCATTAGAGATGAGATCAAAGTGCATAGCACGGCAGTGAGGCGTCTTACGGTAGAAGGAAGACTGAGAGAGGATTCCGAATCAAACTGCGTCTCCGCCGCCGCTTGGGCGTCTGCACTTGACAATTCATCTTCCGAGTCATCAGACAGAACCGGGGCGTGGACCAACTTGAGGCTGCTGGATGAAGCTGAAATGGTCTTTTCACTGCGCTTGGCGGTTGCTGGAGGTCGGGCCTTGCGTCCACTTAGTCGTGGTGGAAGCTTGGTGGGCATTGGTACCAATGGAGTGCGTTGCTGCTGTGTCTTCTGCTGAGCCATTTCCTCCAGCTCCACTGCTGTGTACGAAGAGCTCGGACGTGACCCTGGACGATAATCATCTCCGTGGAACAATGGACGACTCGAAGACTGCGGCGTGAATGGTCTTGACGGGTGTTTGAGCGAGGCTCGAGCCTGTTGGGGAGCAGAGTCTGGTGAGTGTCAAAGTTTTGCACTTTGAGCTGTGGGGAATCTGTTACCTGGGATAAAACGTGGGAGATTCCTCCTCGAGCGATGCTCGCGTCCATCGTTAGTTCTCGTTGGTGAGTTTTGCTTGCAAGGTGTTTGTAGCCATGTTGGCTCGCGTCGCTTCGTGCGCACAGATTTAACATTTGGGTACTTCTTGATTAACAATTGCACACACATATCGTCAGATGGAATTCGGTATTAATAACGCATAGAATTTCGGAGCTCAGCAACCGGTATCTCAGCCTGATAGTAATTTAGTGTTGCTGAAATGAGCTCATATTCCCTATGTATCAAGCAGCGTTTGTTAAGATGCCAACTTCAAGTCTGCACTTTTATCCACCTTACAAATGCCTAGATTAAACTCCTGTTTTTGTCAAAATGCCTTCCCAATTCTCTAAGCCCTTTTCTAAAAAATCATCATTGATACCCCCACAAGTGTCCACTGAATTCCTCCGTTTCGTGTGCATTACGATCCGTCCGAGCATGACGGAGGCGGGTTCCGAGGCTGCACGGCAGCGGCGGCAGCTGGCGTACGCGCTGCAGGCGCTCAAGCTGTACAACCCGGACTTTGCGCTGACGCCTGAGGTGCTGGAGATCATGCGCGCCTTCTTCGCAGACTTACGGCCGGATGCAAATGGAACAATCACTCGCGGAGCCTTAGCGGACGAGATTGCGCGTTTAGACCCGAGCGTAGACACCGTTCGTCGCCTGAGAAACGACATGGCAAAGAGAGAAGAGCGTCTGGACTTTGCTGCTTTCTGCGATTACGTCATGCGCTGGAAGGCCCAGAGTCCACAGGCTGTGCAGGCCGTGTACACGTCGTGGGCGGCTCAGATTGCAGCCATTGACTTCGACATGAACGACAATTTATTCTTAGACCTCAAGCCGGAGGATGAGCCGCCCAATGAGTCGCTAACACTCGAGATCATTCAGCTACTGCGGCAACGACGAAGGTCGCGTGAAGGTGACGTCAGGGTCAGATATGAGGACTACGAGGCTTCAATTGCCGGATACGGACTCCATCCGGATGACACCTTCAATGTGGACGTAAAGGAGGACAATGCGACGACGATGAAGCTGAACCACGCAGATGCGGCTGATGCAGCGGAGAAGAAAGGGTCCATTATGACAATTTCCAAGTCGTTTCTTGCCGGTGGGATGGCTGGTATTGTGGCCAAGTCCACGTTGGCCCCATTGGACCGCGTGAAAATTCTGTTCCAAGTGAACCACCAGGAGAAATTCAACTTCCGAAATGCCGTCAGAATGGCTAAGAATATATACGTGCAGGACGGGTTTCACGCGCTGTTTCGAGGGAACATGCTCAACATCCTGCGAGTCATCCCCTATGCAGGACTGCAGCATTCAGGCTTCGACTTTTTCAGGCATAAATTTCACGCCTACAATTTTCGGAAAGCGGAGAAAGAGGGGAGTGACGAGATGCCCAAGCTTAGTAATTTGCAGTTGGTTACAGCAGGCTCGTTGGCTGGAGGACTGTCGTTAGTGGTGGCGTATCCGTTGGATATTGTACGGGCCAGATATATGGTGCAGATGGGAAAGCAGCGATACACCAGCATCTACGAAGCTGTGGTTGCCATGTACAAGGTGGACGGGATACGGTCGTTCTCGCGAGGGATGGTGCCGTCGCTCTTGGGCACGTTGCCCTACACGGGTATTGGGTTCTCGCTTAATGAACGCTTCAAGATCTGGGTTTGTAGAACCGCACTTTGGAATATGAGCTATGGCTGTGTGTGACTAACTTACCGGTATTGCATCGGTAGACACTCGAGCTGCAGCGTCGACGGCTGGAGCGGAAATATGGCGCCGACGCCCCGGAGTCGAGTCTCAACCCGTTGACCAAATTTGTGTGCTCGTATTTTGCAGCTTGTATCGCACAAACGAGTATGTGGAACGCTATGTTTTTTTCTTTTTCATTTAAACGGAGCAACTCACAGTTTCTTGTTGCTAGGCACATACCCGATGGATACAATTAGAAGAAGAATCCAGACCGACGGCTACGTGTCGGGATCCCATGTGAAAATGCAGTATACAGGTGTAGTTAGCACTGCACGAATCATTATGGCACGAGAAGGCTGGCGGGGTCTTTTCAAGGGAGTCTCAGTGAACTGGATGCGAGTAAGTACTGTACTATCAACCTTCGTGATCGGGCGTATCCGATCACTAACTTTCGCTGTCCAATGCGTCTTAATACAGAGCCCCGTCTCTACTGGCATCAGCTTAACGGCATACGATGTCTTGAAGGAGATATTAGGCGTCGAGAAGATAGAATAATAAAACAATTGCGTCCTCCGATACTGGCGCGGTCACAGTAGCTACGCCGTTTGTAGCAGTGCGATAAAACTCCATCCGCAGCCAACTTGGAATGCTGGAACCTCCCGTTTACGACCAGTTTCAAAAACTAGCAGCGTCACTTTGATCGCAAAGGCGACGAACCTGTCTAGGCTGACGGTCAGCTATGACAGCATGAACACAGTGGTCAAACGCCAGCAACTCGGGTCGCGGTTTGTCCACCAGTGTCAGTTTGTCGCGTGTCTTCGCCACTCGCAAGGAGAAAAGCCACCGAGTGTTTGTCCACCAGACTCGCCTCAACTCCACAATAAAAATCAAGTCCGAGTCCACGAATTTCCCCCGAGGCGTCGATATTGGCCGATTCCAGGATGCTCGCCACGTCTCGGTAGTCCCGAATCACCGCATAGAGACCCGTCACGAGGTCGATGGTGGGATCATATCGGCAGATTTTGCCCTGCTCGTCGAATTGAAACACTGTAGTCATCGGCAGCCCAAACGTCGGATTTTGCAGCATTTTGTCGCGCAATCGTGTGCTGCTGAGAGTGAGCGGGAAGGCAGTAGCTAAGCTCCGAGTTGTCAGTCGAATGACGAGCAACGCACTCATGTACCCAACAGCAACGTCTTGTTCCAAGAAGCCCACACTGGATTCGCAGTGCTCCAGCAATATGGGCGCCGAGTCACGAAGTAAAAGCGCGAGATTTACCCAATGCTTGAGGATACTATCGCGTCCAACCGACTCGCCGTACCGCACATCAGTACAAGTTGCTGACTCGAGAAATTTGATCTGTTGGTCCCGTGTGCCTAACTCAAATGTCTTCATACACTCGCGCATGCACGTGATAACGCTTGACGCCGTTAGTGTCATCGGTCTAATTGGCATATTAGCGAAGTATTCGTGGATTCTCTGAGCATGGTGACGCGCATGTAGCTGCTGATCCACATCCATCCGAAGACGTTTCACTGTAGTCTCGAGAGAATTGACATACTGTCGCTGCTTCTCCCGGTACCGTTGCTGCCGGTCACGGCGAGCTTTCGTGGCTGCTGCTTGTCGATTTAGCTTGATTGCGTCTTGCTCATCGTCATCTTTGGGGCATGGCTGAAACAAGAAAGGACTCATCGTTAGAACGCCAATCTGACAATGGATCGCTTCGTGTTTCTGCGACTTGTTGGCCGAGCGAGCTCACGGGTCCCACACGCTTGCAGTCGCAAATGACCGTCGGTTTAGTCAGGCAGAACGGCTCCTTCATTACGGTACATGTTCGTGCGGGGCGGAAACAATATCGGGGCGAAGACAAAGATGCAAATGCCTTGAACCTGCGTGAGAACCCTGAGCGCTGGCAACTGGTCTCCCACCGCATTTCCCATCAGTTTTAGTTGCGATCGCACGTCCCAAGTCATCTCCCATCCATGGGAGATTCCAGACTGGTGCCGATGACAAAACAACATCAACAAAACGTTGGTATTTCACGCGCTTCTCAGAGATGTTCTCTCTGTCTGTCACCATCGTCGTCTCCAGGTTACTGACCGACCCCCTTACAGAGAGCGTACGTCAACATGAGCAGAGACAAAGAGGCGAAGCTCGAAGTTCAACTCCTGGGGATCGAAAGTGGATGGAAGTACAATGTACCAACCAGGAGGATACTTTCGCGATGCTTTTGCCAGTACACCACTTGGTGCACCACTCACATACACACCTCTGGATGAAGTGGCGCCTGCAAACGCTTGTTTAGGATTTGTTGAAAGTAGTAAATCTCCTTCCGACGTGCTCTCGAACACTGACACGTTGATAGACGGAGGAGGCATGGACTCTGCTTCGGTGGGAGACTCACCTGGTGCTGCATCTACCTCTGACTCGAGGACTACCAGCCGAGCTAGAATATCGCATTCCTGCGTGACATGTACCAAATACCTGGGATTAAACGTGTAGCAACCGTAATTGGAACAGCCTGCAGCTGAGCCAGTCTGAATCTCCCACTTGCCTCGCAGCCGCGTAAGTTCCATGCCGTGGCCTTCAGCGGGGATCTGGTGATACGCAATACTGGCTCCTGCAGGTGGATCGCTTACAACGCGCAGTGTGAACTTGCCCAGAACGTCTTGCTCAAAGGTGGACGGGATCAGCACAACGTCATGCAGGCCGGATGCCAGAGTAGCTGCGTCTACCTCAATGAAGCAAAATCCTGGTCGGTACTCACCGGAACTGAGTACCTTAAGCGGTTCATCGACCACCGAGTCATCATCACCTGCAGCATGCAACCCACAAACCCGCTCGCGCGTGTGCAAAGCAGCACGAAGATTGATCGGGAAACTAGCGGTTGTCGTGTCCTTGGAGGAAAACACTTCCGTCTCGAGAAACAGGAAGAGCGAGCGGCATGGCTTCTGGAGCTGCAAATGAAACTGCGGGTTGTTCATGAAAGTCGAGTAAAACGGGCGTCCACCGGCACAAGCAGAGTCCCAAGCACCCGGAATTACTACAGAAGTCGGTGAAGTGGTCGGAAACTGCGGAATGGACATACAAGTAAACGGGCGGGTCGAAAATATTGACAGCGTGTAGTCGAGAGCCGCAAACTTCTCGTACTGTGACGCCACAAGCGTAAAACATGGCTGCTCCGAGTCGTTAGTTAAATCCAAATCTAGACTCACGAGCGTGTGTGGGTTGTTGCTGTACGTTCCTCGTGACACAGCGCAATGGTTGTAGAACACGCGCTTTCCAGGGGTTCCGCGATAAACATGCAGCGTCAGGAACTGCTGGTTCGAGTAGTCAGTGTCGCGTTCGATGGTGCTCACATGCCTCGAAAGCAGAAACCACACGGTGCAGGTACCAGCGGCGGCGGTGGCTCCGTCGTGGGATGGTGCAGTCTTACCGAATGTGAGGGAATACTGCGGGTTGAACCCAAGAGTAAGGGAATCGTTCACGGGTCCTAGCTCAACAGGCCAGTGCTCATGGCAAACTCCCTTGTAAGGGAAGAGTTCAGGATTCCAGTTCATATACAAACTCTCAAAGTATTGCTTTACCGACTCAAAGTCGATCCAGAACAAGCCGTCATCCTGCTGTCCACCTGCTTCATTGGCTTCGCTCTCCCCAGGTGCGTAGAACTGGCGCTGATACGCACGCAGCTCGTCACCAATAGCGCTGTCCCATCGGGTCTTGTCGTGGCGAGAGTATGGTCCCTTCCAGCTCATCTTCCGCCATGGATTCTTCACCTGTAGTAGCCGTATCTTCTTGCCTTCTTTGGACGCAACTGAATTGTTGGCAAGCTCGTACACGTTCAGCACAGCGTAGACGTGCATGGGGACGAGGCCAATCGCTTTCGCTTCCTGCTTCGTGATGTCTCCAGTGGACATTGTAATGATGCAATCTCCATAGTGAAACGCACTCTTGAGCTGCTCCCACAGGCGTTCTTCCTTGCTTGGTGCGTCGATAAGCTCGGAAACAGGAACACGCTCTGGAACCCACCCCGTCAAAGCAAATAGGTCAATGCCTGAGTTCCCTCCAGGAAAGTCGTAGCCTCCATTCAGCTTCAAATAGGCCTTCTCAATTAGACTCACCCACAGTTCGTTCTTACGCGTAGTACAGCTTGACAGAAGCTGTCCGGACGTCGCACTTACCGGCAACAAGTCGTCAATAACGACTTTACGAGGCACACCGTTAGCCCACAGCTTCACCACGTACTTGCCGAACGGGTTATACACCGGCTGCTTCGTCCTTGGATCGGCCGGGAAAATAATGTTCGTGATCAGATGTTTCTGAAATCTCTGCTCGTAGGCCGCCGCGATACACAGCGACGCGACAAACGAACAGTCCGTCACGATATCCTGCTTCACCACCAATGGGTTCACTCCCCCATCTGCAATCATCACGGGCGCCTCATACCCGCACTTTGCCGCACAGTCGCTCGGTCTCATCCACGTCGCCTCCTTCTTCTTCTGCTTGGCCGACAACGGCACGTGTCCGTCAGGATCAGCGAACGGCTCAGGTAAACTAAACTTCTCCTGGGCATCCAGATCATCCAGCCACGGCACGAACAGGTGGCCGTTGATCTGCGACGACCTGCGCAGTACGTCCAGCTCCTGTGGCGTATACGCTGCCCCCGACTTCTCCTCTTGCTTCTGTTTCTTCCCCACATCTGTCACTGGTCTGACTGCAGGCATCGCAGCAGACGCATACGCCGGTGTGACGAGCGCTGTCTTATCCTGTAGTGTCGGCGGCTCTGGCCACTGGAGCGCAGCGACGTCCACGTCGTCGCTGCTGTTGTTTACCTGTTGCTGGATCTGATTCTGTGTCGTCTGAGCGCCAGCTTTGAGCTGCGATACATAGTCGATAACGTATTCAAGTTGCTCCTTGAGTGCCGCCCTGGCCGTCGCCTCGCTCGTCGGTAGCGCGTTCAGTGCCTGCATGTAGGTCTCCGCAGCGGCGATGTACCTGTGTATGATGATATCAGTCTTGGTAGAGTCGGATTCCTCGGCCTCTCTGGCCGATGCGTGCTGCTCCATAGCGCGGGCCAGCAGAAACTCACTTGAGTGCTGCAGTTCCGCTACTCTCGTCGTCAGCTCTTCGATCGTGGGCTGCAGTCGCGCCCGCTGCGCTGCAGATTCGATCACTGCGAGGCGCTTGAGGATTCGAAGTGCCTGTTGGAACAGCGGAACAGCCTGCGCAGCATGGCCCGCTCGCTCGAAGCTCTGTGCTTTCTCAGTCGCCGCCAGTGCCTCGGCGTACTGCCGCTCCGCCATGCTCAGCACTGATCCTCTGCGGACTCTGAATCGAATTGATTGTGGCGAGACGGTGTGGCGTACGTACGTTGATTGGATTGGATGAAATAAAACTTGAGCTTTCTGGATTGGTGGAAAATCATCGTGCGGTCACAGGAGCATTTCCGAGGGTGCAGACAGCAGGACACTAAGCAGCAACCATGAGCGGCAAGGAAGCGTGGAAGCCCTTCGTCAAGTTCGAGTACCAGAACCTGCTGCCGGCGGAGCTTCGTAACAAGGTCCGTCTTCGTTTTTTGTTGTTGTTGGTATGAAGCTTCCCTCCTCTTACGCTAACGTTGTGGGTGCAGCTCCGCAAGATGCTCGTCTTCACGGAGGCTACGGGCACTAAGCAGGTGCACCAATCTCCGGCTGTTTCTCAAGGCTACCGCTACCCGTCGCCAGACAAGCAGGCTGAGGGCGTGTCTGTGCCGTCCAGTGATTCTAAGGACAGCATTTACAATATCCAGTACTACACGCGTGACATCCGTCGCTTTCCGTTCCCTACCGAAGTGGGCATGCACCCGTCCATCCCCATGGAGAAGCGTGCCGAGATCCCGGCGGACGCCAAGCGCGGATCTCCCGGTAACAAGAACCCGGCCGTGTTGCGCTACGACCCTACCGGTACCCGCTCGGCCATGAGCACGACCCATGAGGCGCGTGACAAGCTCATTCTGCAGCACGCCTCCACGCACAATGTGCGTTTTGAGTGGGAGGGGGATGCTGAGAAGGAAATTCTCGAGGACCTTGAAGCCAAGAACCTGCCGCCCACGCCCGGCCGCCCCTTCGTCTGGGACTTCCCCGCTCAGAGCCGTGTCATGCGCTGGTAAATTAGGTCTTATGGCATGAAGCAAGCGTGGGTAAACTAGTGTGCTGTCTTTCACGGAGAAGGAAAAATTGCATTCCAGGCAAACCTACATGTTGGCGACGATGATGAAAAGATTTCCATTTATCGAGAATTTGAGCACCTTTGCTTTGAAAACCACAACTACGTAGTATAAAGGAAGAGTTTTAAAATTCGAAATGTCTTAAAGCAAATACTGGTATACCGATGGTTAGAAACTTCTTCAGTAATTACGGGCTTACCGATGGGCAGTATTTTAGATTTTCTTTAGTTGAAAAGAAAATTAAAATACTTTTTAATCAATGAAATGGAAAGAAATATCCAAGGCAGCTCAGTTTAAAAAACGGGTTGATCACCGGTATCCTGAGGCTAAAAACGTTTAAAAAAGAAATTAGAGTCGCAAAACAAAAGCAAAAATAGAAGTTGTATTGTTTCCAAAATGCCAATTTGTTTTCTGAGTATTCACAAAAAGGAGCAATTGTAATTCTCCCATTTAAAAATGGGTAAAATGCGATGATCATCTCGTTTTGCATCAGTCTGGGACAGTGAAGAAGGATAACTGGCATTACCTGAAGAAGCTTGAAGCCACCATGCAATTCACCGTGATGCCGGAGCTACCAACTCTTCCTGCGCCCGAGGTCGTGGCCAAGACAGACCAGTCCATCACGCTGCGTGTGCAGTTGCCGCCACAGGACGGAGACGCGCAGTACAAGCTTCAAGCGGTCGGTTACTCTTAATTAGCCTCTCCATTCTATTTCTTCTCTAACGTTTGTCTTTCCTCATTATCTGCAGAGCCACAGTGAACATGGCTACGTCTATTACTCCTGGAACGAATCGGTGCTCTTCACGGGCCAAATGTTCCCGGTCAAGGGGCTCACACCCAACACGGTTCGGCTTCAGTATTTATTTTATTATGATAGTTTATTATTATTATCTTGCTATTAACTTCGCATCGCTTTACAGACGTACGTGTTCCGGGTGCGTGTAGTGCACGACGCCAAGCGCCAGTGTGGCGAATGGTCGGGGCTCACGGCCTACACGCGCACGTTCACGGAGGAGGAAGATGCCAAGCGCTCGGGCACCGTCTTCGAACACGCGCTCAAGCTGGAGCGCGAGCAGAAGAGCATTTTGCAGGGCCAGATCTCCAAGCTCACTGGAATGCTAGATGAGCGCAAGACGGCGCGTGAGAACGACAACAAGGTGCAGCAGCACGAGGACATGCTGGCCAGTCGCCGCATCATCGACACGAGGCTCATAAAGCTGCAGCAAGAGCTCAGCTCGCAGACGACAGCGCTGCAGACGATCAAGACCCAACGAGCTGCAGACGAGCAGATGATCACAGAGTTGTTGAACGAGCAGGAGAAGCTGCGAGTCACACATAGCGAGCAGCAGGGTCAAGCCCAGTACGAGATCGAGATGCAGACACTGCGTGCGCAGTTGGAGAAGAACGAGGAGGCACTACGCAAGCACCAGGAACAGGTGAATGCCAGTCACGAGCATATATCGAGCTACGAGGCGTCGTTGGAGGCCAAGAAGCAAGAGATCGCTCAGAAAGAGGACGAGGTCGAGAGGATCATGGCCGACTGCAACCGCATGGTGCAGGAGCAAGCTGATCTGGCTCACGTCAAACAATTGGAAGTGGAAGACGCTCTGCTGGAGGCCAAGACGTCGCTGGAGCAACAGCTGGACATCAATACGTACTTGCGCGAAGAGGTTTCTCGTCTTCGGGAGGAGAATCACCACTTGAAGAACCAGATAGAGGAAGTGGACTCAGAGGTGGTGCCCAAGCTGGTGCGTCTAGAAGACGAGAACGAGCAGCTACGCGCACAACTTAACCGACGGTAGACAGCTGCAAACTCAAGTGGCACACTGCGCAGTGTGACTTGTATCCTTGTGCTTCTCTCTGCTAAGACCTGTGTGGGTCTGCTGCCCCTTGTGTATACTTAAGTACTCCCGCCCCCGTGTGGCTATATAGCTATTTGCAATACACTTTTCCTTCACTCTGAAGTCGGTTTATTTCTCCCTAGAATCCCTCGTCTTCATCCTCATCATCAAAGCCCCCGAGTGTGAATGCATCAGCGGCACCAAGTGGGGGAAGTCTCGACGGAGGGGAACTAGCAGATAGAGCTGGAGACGGATCAAACATGGACCGAGAAGGCAACGGACGTCTTACTGGAGTGCGGTCTTCATCGACAAAGCCTTCCCCGTCGTAGGATGAACTTACCGACATATTGCAGGACCGACTGAGACTTCCCATGTAGCTATCAGCACGATACGAAGCACTCGACGGGTTGGGTACACTTCCAGCCATGCTCACGTCTTCATCGATCAGATCTTCTTCTTCTTCGCTGTCATCTTCACCTTCTTCTGCCTTCTCCTGCATCTGACGGATTGATGTCTTGACGGATTCCAGCAGTTCACAGTTTTCGCTTGACGTCGGATCGGCGTGTTTCCAGTACAAATACAACGGACCGATATACCGGAACGAACGACGCAAGAGATAAGGATCGAAAGGGAAGAACGTCTCGAGAGGTTGACGCTGACCGAGCAGTGTGGAAGCAGACGCTGATCCTGCCGTGGGTTTCTTGGAGCGCTCCATTGACTTGGCAGATTTGCTCGTAGACGACGAGACGGTGCCAATAGCTTGATCCACACGTTCGAGACACTCCTCTGAGACCAAATCGAACGCCTCCACCAGGTTCAAGAACTCAGTAGCTACCGTTTGTTGGCAATACGCCAATGGACAGTAGCCCCCGCTTGTGACTAGCAGCCGCTCCCAGCCAAGACTGCGCAGGAAGTCGTAGCCAGCGCCATCGTCACTGGTAGCAATCTCCAGTCCGCGGAAACAAACCATGTAGCACACCGTCTGCAGTGAGGAAATAAAAATACTCTCTTGAAAGCCGCGATCGCCTGTGATCCCCATGTTCTCCGACTCCTCCAGTAATCGTTCGTCTCTTTCAGCTGCAGTCTCGCCGTCTCGCTCTTGTTGCTCTTGGTGTGCTGCATCGTAGACGTCCATTTGGTCATGCAGCCACTTCAGCAGATGATACAGAGCCTTCTGTAGATAAGCCACGGAAATGTACTTGGCGCGAGCAAGGAAGCTGGCCAGATAAGCACCACAGCTTTGACGTGTGGTGGGAGGCGTCTGAGGGTCCAGCGACGTGGCAAGCAGCTGCGAGATGAACACGTCTTGAAACTGCGGGTCCATCCGACACACATAGAACAGCAAGAACTGAGGATACTTGGATCGATGAGTGTTGAGAATCGAGTGCTCGAACACCTTGAGTAGGTACTTGAAAATCAGAGCTGCTTGGCGCACGTCCAAATTTTTATCTCCTGTAGAAGAAGCCACCGAGTCGGAGGACGCTGACGTAGGCGACGAGGATACAGCGCTCTGCTCGATGTGCTCAAACATGACGAGCATCATTTGGTCCAGTTTATCGGCCATCTCGTCCACCTGTCGCGAGGCGTCATCAGGCGGCAACATGTCGTCGTCCAGGAAATCGTCCATCGTGAACATATCCTCCTCGCTCTCGTCTAGTTTGATCTCCACATCAATCGCCACCAGCTGGTCTAGCACCAGTCCCAGCACACGTTCACGCAGTCCACTTACGTACCCTGTCACACGCAGTACATTGCGCAGATACGCCACCTGAGTCGACGCATCCATTCGCTTGTGCGGGAAATGCTCACATAGAATTGGGAACAATACATTGGCTGCAGTTGGCACCAACGTTAGTACACGCTCCAGAGTCTCATGGGCGGCTTCGAATCGGCTCTGGATACGCTCGTCTAGACTCGGCCCCTTGGCTTCGTGCACGACCTTCGCAACGGGCGTCGGGGTCGCTACTGTATCGGCTCCAAATGATCCTCCAATGGAGATTCCACCGGCTTTTGTGGATTTCTTGGTTGTCTCCTCCTCGTTCTTTTGCTCTGTCTGAGCGAGTACTCGGAGGTCCGGCGGTAGCTCCTTCTCCTGGGGACGGCGCATGTTGCGCACAAGCATGTGAAGTGTGGGCACCACGTAGACGGTATTGGAAGATACCAGGTGCACGATGAAGCTCGTGTAGTCCTCCACCTCGAGCGGGTCACCACTTGCCAACAAGTCAAATTTGAACAGCACGTCCAGCAGCGCGCGGTAGGCTTTAGGCTCGCGTGCCATCGTGGAGATACAGCGCGGTAGGGCGCGAAAGATCTTGCGACGAGTGGCGACGGGCGGCGGTACGAGCGTCAACTGCTGGATGAGGTATTGGTAGCTCTTGGCATTACCCTGGGAAAAACATGGTTAGACTGAGGCTTAGAATGTGGAAGAAAAAGAGATAGTACCTTGATGAGCAGGTCCAGCGCATTCTCGATGAAGTGGTGCATGCTGGCAACCTCCTCCTCGGTCGGAGAGACCGCCACGGGCTGCGCACAGCGCAGTGTTGTCGCACTTCCTGCCATCGGAGCTATAATATTTGGACAAGTGCGGCAGGTTGAGTCATTGGTAGCAGCTACGCGATTGGCGAAAACTCGTTTAACATGATACGATTGGATAAAATTGCTAATTGGTGTGTCTAGTATATGATCATTTACGGTATGACGCCTACGGGTGCTCCTTGCTTTGCGCTAGTAGTTCCCCGGGAGCGTTGAACCACACGCCAAGCGGGTGTTCGGATGTGCCTCGTGGAGGCAGGACGTTTGGCGGACCCACGCTGCTGAGGATGCTGCGCATGGTGTCGATATCGAGTCCATACTTGTCTGCGAGCACCTCGTGTGTCCAGCTCATGGGCTTCTCGTAGTGAAGACGCAATAAAGTACGCAGATCTCTCGAGGTTAAACGGCCTCGAATTTCTTCCTCGTCGATGCCTCCAATGCCTGATGAAGACGCAGCGCTGGTCTTATCGGTTGGGAGTCGTACAGGCTGCGATGATCGCGGGCGGTGGCTACTGGCAGTGGCTTCGAAGGCGCGTGTGCTCTCCTCGAGAAACTTAACGCGGTCGAAATCCTCGATCTTCTGAACGTCGTCCAGCAGTTGCGTCTGCATCTCCATCAGCTCCACGTGGGAACCATGTGAATCGATGGGCGTCGCCGACATCTCGACGGCTTCCACTTGAGTCTGCGCCGGTAGCTCCGTGACAGCACCACGAGACAGAGCAATCAGCTGCTCCAGCGACACGTTAGTGCGGATCACGCGGCTGCGCGAAGACGACGCCACAGCGGACGAGGTCTTGCTGGCAGCGGCTCCCATGTGCTTTTGTGCTAAACGAGCGGTGGAAAAACTCGTACTTAAACGGAATTCCGGTGGTGTTACCGCGCCTCGAATGTTTTTTTTCTGTTATGTTTTTTTCGGTTCCTTAGCTACTGTCTGCTCCCAATCGAGCAGTTCGTACGGGGTTGGTCCCCATGCTGAATGTCGAAGAGCTGCAAGCGTCTGCCAGTGAAAAGTTTGTTCACAGCAGCCCTCTACTTCTTCTTGGTCGCGTCGTCTTTCGTCTTTAGATGTCAGTTTGATAATGGGAGAGGCAGGCAGTCTCTTGTGCTGGTGTTTCGGTTGGAAAACGGGGTCGCTGACCTCCACGTTGTAACCTTGGTCGTTGAAAGAATTCGCTCTCACAGCTTCTTCGTCTGCCTCACTTCTGCCACCTTCGCTGTTAATGCCCAGAAACGGTCAAGCCACTTCGTCTCCCCTTCTGCGTTCGTTCGATACACGAGATCAGAGTTGCAGCCGAAAGGTGGCGAGTTCTACGGGTTGGGAAACGAGTTCGGCATTTGTTGCTGACGTTGCTGGGCGCTCGTTGGGGCAGCTGCAAACCCTGGGGGTGGACGCGTGGGCATCCGTGGAGGCGACGGGTCCTGCGTCTCAGTCTGGGTCGACGGCGTCGACGAGCCCAAAAACGCGCTCAAGCTCGAAGATCTCTGCTGGTACAGAGCTGACTCGCGCTCTATCGCTGCCAGGTCTGCCATTGGGGCGAAGGCTCGGCTTTCGCCACCCAATCCAAGACCATTTAAGCCTCCAGGGGTTGCAGTAGGCGCCATAAAGTCCGTAGTCTGTCCACTGCTGCTGTTAAATGCCATGCCCAGACCTAGGCCCAGGTTGGATCCCAACATGCCGCCGGTGTTATTGCTGCTGCTGTTTCCCCATCCTGACAGCAGAGATTGGCTGGACAAGCTGCCGACATCGTTAAACGTGTTGAAGCTAGGATAACCCAGCGACGCACCAAACGAGCCGTTGCCAGCCCCAAACGCACCACTTTGGCTGTTGATACTGGCTCGTCCGTGTTCCTCAGCAGGTGAGATTGGACTCGGAGCGCGAAGGCTGAATGCGCCTCCACCAGATAGCGATTCCAAAGGAGAAGGAGCGTACCCTCCGTACTGCTTGGTAGACTGGCTCTCTGACATGCCTCTTAGCGCTGGCGACGGCTGGAACACGATCACTTCGTCGTCAAAGTCGTCGTCCTCATCCACACCAGTTCCAGCACTGTAGCCATTGCCGAAAGCGCCTTGTGCCTGCGTATGCTGCTGTTGTTTGCTGCTCTCGGGTGATAGGAACCCGAGATTCAGAGAAGCAAACGCGCCTGGCGTGCCGTTATCCTGCTGCGTGTTTTCTTTGCCGACGACAGGCGAAGTCGTGAACTGCCCCGACGCTCCACAGAAGAGAAGCGGGTTTCCTTCGTAGCCATCGCACAAATAGCGAGCGAAATGATACAGCTTCCAAGCACGAACTTTTGCGGCTTCAGCGTCCGCCAAAGACGTCACTTGCGACGCACTATTCGCTCCTGTAGCTGTGGTCTGGAGCGTCCATTCGTCCTGCCTCGTAGACTTGACTCCGTCCTGCTCCAGCGGTGCAAAACCGCGGAGTTCGAGACTTTCTTTCAGCAAATGCTGCTGCTCACTGACACTTGCAGGTATCTCGTCGGTATTCTGTCCGGCGCCCACTACCAACGGGGCATAAAGCTCCCGAATACGAGCGTGGTTGGCAAGTTTAGCCAGCGTCTCAAGAAACACTGAAGCGAACTGGTCCGCTCCGGTTCCCTGGCCACTCGTTGCCACGTCACTGTAGAGTTTCTTTTGGCGATGCACCAAAAACTCTTCCAGCTGCTCCAACATCTCCGGATGCAGCTCCAAATAGTCACAAAAGACGGTCACAGGGCCTGCAAGTCGAAACGTCGAGGGTGCGGAGTCCTTCGGCGCTTTACCGTTCACATTCGCCGCCGGTTTGGTGTCCAAAGTGTCCAAAAGAAACTCCATGACGCTAGTAAGCGTTCGAATCGACAGACGAAGCGCATCTTCAAGCGGGGCGCTTGGCGAGCGCGAGTCCGAGGCTCGACTGATGCAGAAGATGTTTATCACCATGATCTTCAGTAGCAACGCGTCGCCCACTACACCTGCCTGCAGCAGCGTCCTCATGTCCTTAAACAAAACCGCTTCCATGTCTCGTGGGTACACTGGCGTGGCTGTCTCGCTGTTGCTGCGAGTACCGGACGAGGCTGTCGGTGATCCACGCGGCGACGAGAGCGCAAACAAGATGCCATGCATACGCGTGAGACGGTGCAAGTAGCTCTTCAAGAACGCCGACTTCTCCTTGGACGACGGCGACGACGACACGGTAAACGTGATCGGCGCAGCCAATGGACGTTGACGGCTACGTTCAAATAGCAGAGCAAGGTTCTCCTCCGCCGTGGTGAACGGCTGGGAGGTCAGTAAACTGCGGCAGTACCGGTACACCGCCACGGTCTCCGCCTCCACGTACGTGGCCAATACGGCCAATTGGTTGTGCGGATTGCCATTCTCCGGCAGCACAGCCAACGCGCGATGGTACAACGCTTCGGCTGCTGCAAAGTTCTTCTTGGCTTTCTGACTGTGCAACTCTCGGTAACGCGCCAAGTCTCCTAGAAACACATAGCAGCGATGCAAGCTCTGGCGACCACGCGCGATGGCGTCAAAGTCTTCCTTGGACGCAGTCTGCAGCCACGAGGCGAACACGTCTCTCAAGTGCGCGTAGAAGACTGCAGAATCGGTCAGGAATTGCTGAAACTCGCTCGACACGCGCGCAAAGTGTTCGCGAACGTTGCGGTCCCCCTGCGCCGCCGCCGCGTACTTACGGATGCGCCGACGGAAGTCCTCGATGCGGCGATAGAAGCAGGGTTTCCACAACGCCTGCTCCACCTCCTTTTTAGCTGCAAAAGCCGGGTGTGCGTTCGCCAGCCGCGTGGCGACGTCCATGAGCCGGCGTCGCAGCGCGTTGGCGTCCTGGGCGTTGAGTGGGTTAGCACGCAGAAGATCCCGAAGCTGCTTGTCCAGCGCCACCAGCTCCCTATAGGCATATAACGTGGGTTAGAGTGGGCATACAGAGAGGATGGAGGCGCGAGCGTACATGTAGGCGCGGCGCGGGTCCATGGCGGCTTGGTGGCCAAGGACAGTGCGCAGCTTTTGAGGGCGTTAACAAATGTCGGTTACGTTTTACAAGCAAGACTACCAGGGGCTAATGGTAACCAAATATCATTTGATATTTTTGATAGTAGTAGTAATATTTTCGATATCAAATATTAATAGTAACTCATTTTTGCAAAAGCTAACATAGTATTTTTATATTAGCTCGAAAAATAATATTAGATACTACATGATATTTTATGATATTTCCTCACTTAAGTACGTTTATTGCCAGCTTACCTCTGTGAACCGAGCGGAGCCAAATAACTTTTTCGATCAGGTTCTAGAAAAGCAGTAGGCTTTAAGACTGACGAGTATTTGCTCTAGTATTTCACTGTGACACAGACAAAGGCGATCGAGATGGAAAACTGCAAACGCTTGCAGCTGTTTAACGTTGATAGAGCGAAATCCAGACATTTGTTCTTGTTCTCTACCGATCTCCTCGTCGACATCGTGCGTCTAATAAACCTGCTGCCTGTGGCGCTAGATTAATGCGCTCAGCAGTGCCAACACACAACGCCAACCTTGCCGTCACTCACAATTGTCCCGGTACTCACGGTTGATTAGTAATACTTCAGCTAGTCGAGCGTTAACGACACCTGATTGGTTAATGTAGCCCGATTACGCAATCATTGAAAAATATAATATCGTATTAACTAAAATTGAGTTGATATTTAATAATATCATATTGTCTCAGAAGAAAATATTAGGTGATATTTTTTATATTAGCTGGTCTACAGGTGATATTTTCACAATATTAACTTCACCGATTTTGGAGTTACCATTAACTCCTGAAGACTACTGCAAAATGTTTTGTGATCACTAAAACACGGGCACACTTTTTTATTTTGGCCAATGAAGAGGTGCTCTTTTCGTCAAAAGCGTTGTTTACTAATCTGTCATTCCGTTATCGTAAGAGCTTCACCTAAACACCCATCTCCAAGCCGACAAAGGCGTCTGATGGGTCAAAAAATGATTTTTGCTCATAGTGAAGATCATACAAGTTGAAGTCAACCATGGCAGCATGCGCACCAAAACATGGTATATCACTGTGTATTCGCGTGCTACAAGCTAGGATACTCGAAGCAACAGCTAGCGCACATTTCAACAAGTCTGAACGCAAGATCTATGAGCAGAATGGGGAATTTCAGCGCGCCAAGGCTACTTCTGAAAAAGTTTTTTTAGCTGAACATCGCACGTGGCTGCTGAACTACTACCAAAACCGTCCGCTTTCTTACCTGGACGAGGCCCAAAAAGCCTTCACGTGTTTCTATCAGATTGCGATATCGTCCGTTTGGCGTATCATACACGAAGAAGGACTTACCTGGAAGGTTCTGGAGCGTCGCGCCATGCATATAAAGGAGAGAGACGTCTTCCGCTTCGTTGGGGAAGAAAGTTCGAGGGGACTTCGAGTGGAAGCTCTGTATTTCAGTCCTGGCTGTCACCGACGTCGACGGAATACTCGACTACTTCAATACTGATGGTACCTTCGACCGTGAGGAACTCACGAAGTGTTGCCAAGACTTTGTGCAGTCGCCAAAAAGAGTTGTCTGTCAATACCCTGGTCGTAACTCGGTCTGGGTATTAGATGGTGCTGCCTTCCATAGAGATCCCGAGATCATTCATTGCGTTGACGTGGTTCCCATCTTCCTTCCAGTAATTTGTCCCCTTTTTCAATCCAATATAGCTCCGTTTTGGATTCGTGAAGCGGTCATTTCAGCGTCTATCGCTGAAACCAGCAAGCGAGACTTGCTGTCATTCGTCGTTCAGACCTTTTGTCGTTTTAAAGGATTTGACATTGGAAAAACGTTTGACCACTGTGGTTGGAAGCGCCAAGGAAACTTTGACCCCACTGGACAGCTTTCCACAGAGACTCGAGCAGGACCAGAAACCAACACCGACAAGCGCAATCTAGACAGCTTGGGGGTTACCGAGTTGGAATGAATTATAGTGAGTAGACTAAAAACTTATAGCAACTTTCATCTCAATCGCATAAACTGTGACGTAAACTTGAAACGTGCCAATCCAGACGAAAGCGCATAATTCTCTGCTTGATCAATGTCCTCAGTGTTCAGGAGCCGATCCATTGAATCCTAAACAGAACTGGGGGAAGGGGGAGTAATATCCTCTTGAATCGCTTGAAGTATGCCTTCACGTGTCACCATGTTTCGCTCCAGCTCTTCAAGACGTCTTGTAACGGCTTCATTATAACGACGAATCTGTCGGACATCGTCTAACGCTGCTCGCACACAGTCCAAAATTACCTTTGTCGAAACATGCCAATCGATTTTCGACATTTTTTTCGCCAGCAACGTGCTAGTGGATTCCTGACTTGGCCAAACCCAAAAAGCACTATACCGAGTATTACGAGCTACCCCAACGCGCGACCCATCCACGAAACACACTTAATTACAGAACGTGTCATGCAATGTGTGACCCGCCAAGACGTTTGTCAAGTAGCAGGCAAAGAGTCATCTGAACGCAGGAGAGATATCGACAAGTGGATTAACTTTGCTGTTGGAAGTGCTAAATGTGTCCGGTGCTGATACATTTGGAGATATCGGGTGTGGAATCGGTAATGTGTTAGTGCATGTGGCTATCGAGTCTCGTGCAAAGGCTTGTGTTGGAATTGACATCCGTCCAGAACTTGTCATTGCAGCTCAAAAGGTGATTTATACACTGTTCACGCTAATTAGTCGTGGTTCGAATATAGTAGTACTTTGTACTTATAAAGGACAAGCCCGTACTATTACACTTTTAGTCGTGCACCACATTTAGTCATACACCAGATTTAGTCGTTCAGTTGTTCACAGCCACTCAGTCGCTGTCAAAATCCTGTGCAGTTATTCTAGCATTGCCCATGAGCTCCGACGGAATGCGTTCTCTGCAGCATGCCGTCGCTGTCAGTGACAGAGTCAAGTGTGTGGAGTGGATGGCTGTGACAGCAGCATTGCACGGAGAGAAGGGCTTCCCTGCCAAAGCCATCGAAGCCTTTCCAGCCTACTTCCGCTCTGATGTCCGCCGCGTCAACCCAAACAAGGCCCGGGACTGGTGGAGCAAGCGTCATGCTCTTGTGCAACCTGAGGGAGAGCGCCAGCGAAAGTTCGCGCGCAGTGGATCTGGTAGCCGTCACCAATTTGTCATAAAGACAGCTGCGAGGAGAGGTCCTAAACTGGGTGATCATTGGGCCTGGTTGTATCCCGTCCTATTGTCTGAGTTTGATCGCTTACGCAAAGCGGGGGTGAAAATGTTATCACAATTGCTATTAGACATTGCGGTGACTTTGGTTGAGGACAGTGTTTACCCAGTGTACAACAAAGCGTTCCAATTTAGCGTTAAAACCTTTACTAATCTAGTTACACCTCGTCAAATCCACGATTTCGCAGACCGACACGACATTGTTTACCGCCGCCTCAAGGGCAAAAAGCAAGTTAGCAGCGAAAAGCAGCGCGTCATCCACGCGTCTGTTGCGGAGTATCTAGGGCGTCTAAAGCATCAATTCGACGACGGTCTCATTGACTCCACAACATGGATGAAAGTCATTTCGTTATTGACTTAGATGATGGCAAGAATTTATTTCCGTGGTGCCTCCCACGTCAAGTACCGTGCGTGGTTTCTGGTAAGTTCAAAATCACTTTTTTAAATTCACTTTTTAACAAATTTCTGTGTTTTTTAGGACGCGAAGGGATTACAATGTGTGTGCTTCTTCGTGGCGGAACCAACGCACAAATAGAGTGCCCAATGCTCATCTTCAGAATGAGAATGCAAATTATCGAGCGAGATAAGAATGGTCTCAACTGGGCTAAGAACTCCATGATTTTGTGTGGACTAGATGTTGGCTCTTGTGGCTACTGGAAAGTCGTTCAGCTTGACCGAGACCTACAGGACATCGTACGCTGAATTTCAAGATGAGTTCAAGAAGGGCTACGCGGAAGCTAAGTAGTCGGCTTAGCTTTAGCCTTCTAGGATTCTACCCTAAATAGTCATACACCCTAATTAGTAGTTTACCTCGATTTGTCGTACATTGTTTTGGGACTTTTAAATCGTACACCACTATTAGTCAGAGGCTGACTAATTAGCGTGAACGGTGTACTCATTCAGCGGATTATCCGGAATTACAAAAGGTGGCTGTGTTTGTAGCCGATATCACTTCCATCAATGCGGGGCCTAATTGCACGCTGGATGTATGCACAGTGATACTGGAAAACAATGTCCTATTCGAAGACTCGACTAACTACGCAATTGAACGGTTCCTCTGTATCTCCCCAGCCGTCAATCGAGTTATTTTTGCGCGCAAGGTATGTTCAATGCATCGATGTTCCTGCCAACGTGTTTTCTGCATTTTGTGCAATTTCAAACGCCCGCTAGCAGTGCCGGTCAAATGGAAACAAGTACCGCAGGCGATGTATCTATAGGAAAGAGCCGTGTTGCCTTCGCGCATAAATATTAATCCATGATATTGCTATTATCCGTATCCACTGTTATCACTCACTTGGAATTCTTTCATGTTGATATTTGCACTACATGACATAATGCTGTGAGAATGCAGTACATGTTTCTATTACGAGATAGTTGAAAACCTATGTGTACGGTAGAGGTTCAGACGGTGCAAAAGGGGAGTTCGCAGCATAAAGCTCGGTTGCCTTCTTTTCCGTGTACAGCCTCGACGTTCTCCGAATCCTCCCGCCTGCGTTGAACAACCCCTCTGAAAAAAAGACGTGAAACTTCTCCAATCTTCTCCCTCACACACAAAATATTTAGCGGTTGGGCTGGGAACTTCATGCTGCATAAGTGAGTGGAGCACCAATTCGTCACCTCAGTTGTATGTCGTCCTTCAAAGCGGTATATTAAACACACCCGTTTTGCTCAAGACGTCGGAAATTAAACTTTAGAGTGTGTCGGAACACAACGAGTCTCGAATACATATCGGTTATTTGCCATACTAACGTTCGACACTTTGGATGGTGTCTTCAGCACGTCAAGATCCGACTCAATAGGATTCATTTGCAAACCACCTGTCGGAAATAGTATTTTTTCACGCTACGGACAGCAACTCCCCAATCAGTTTCACCATAAACTGTCTATAAGGATCTCGCTTGCTTGTACAACCTCCTGTCAGTTCCGAGTGATGAAGGCATTGCAGCGAGCCAGGTCAATATACGCTAACGCCATCGTTTTATGCCATTTTCGAAAAGAATGGTCATCGGCAATTGAAAATCGAGCCCGAAGTTGGTCGATTCTGTCAACGCCTTGCATGGCCTGGTTGTACTCGATGACACAACTTGGCGCTGCAAATGGTCGTTTATCTCTTCCCACTAATCGTTCAACCTTAGTATTCGACGATGCATCCACGTTTGATACTATATTGACGACAGATCCATCCACCCATGACGCAGCGACAATTTTATTCGATTCACTGACGGCCTGCTTCATTGAGCCTCGCGGTAAGTCATCATTCTTTGGCATCACACACGTGAAAAATGTTTGCCGCTTTCACGAATAGCCCCTCTTCCGTACATCCCAAACACTCGAAGCATCTCTAGCAGCTAGCAAGACGTATAATAGTTGTCCGTATTTACGATTCGGTTCGTATGGTGGATTGGCCGCGTCTCCTCCGTCACGCATTTTCTCATTTCTCCCAGCCAACTCGGTAGCTCTCTCCAAAGCACGCGATAATGAAGTCGGCACAACGCCCTCAAGGTGCTCGCTCATATCACTTGCGCAATGTAGATGGAAGTTAACCATTAGCCGCAACTGTGAACAACAGCACATATGTATCTTGAAGTGGTACTTTCCGGTAGGTTTTGTAGCATTGACGACAATGAGGTGTCGCGCAAAAAAAGATCTGCATGCGATACTCGATTCATCAACGGCGACATTTCGTCCAAGTCGCACAAACTTGGGAAAGTGCACCTTCAACATATTCATCAAAGGGCGAATACGTGCCGCAGGATCGCGTTTGAGATCATCGGTCGCAACTTCATGACGGAAGCAAAGATTTTGACGAATAAACTCAAACCGCTTCAAGCACATTAACGGGTGCTTTCTGATTCAAATATTGTGTCCTCCACTTGGTCGCCCCAGTAGTTGGCGCACTCACCCTTGTCAATGAGCGCCATGTAAAACAATATCCCCAGGAACTTCATCATCTCGTCCAGTGTTACTTTAGGTCGCTTCAATGCTGCTGCATACGCATTCGTATTGTTAGCTACCTTTCTCCAAAAGACAAGCGGAAGATAAGCTAGAAAGCTTGACGACGCGGAGTGGGAGAATATCGATTTGAACTCGTCTCGCACTTGAGGCGCTGTGGTTCCATCTTCTTGAGTGTGTAGATTGTCAGGTTCAGTGATATTACCTAATGGCTGAAACTCCATGCTTTTCACCTTATCAATTTCCTCAACGTCTTCAGGAACAGTATCGCTGCAGTCATACCGAGCATAGCATTCATCCACCTGCTCAAAGTCATCCCACATGTCTCCAACTTCGGTTTCCTCATGGTAGGGACGGCATAAGATATCCCAGATTTCATCATGCAGTTCATTTCCACTTAAGCGATTAAAAGCCGCAATGCCTTCATAGACTTTGGTGAGAGGAATACAGTGGATATGACGTTTAAGCTGAAACTGAGTCGCTGTTCAGCGCAGCTCATACAGAACGTCATTTGCTTGATCTCGCTTCCTCCCTTTTTTCTCCTGCACACGTGACATTACTCCCGTCAAATATGCCTCGCCGACGACACGATACTCACTGTGCGGCAGCCTTCCATTTTGGGCGCTAACCAGACATTAGCACCAGCAAGACTCACAGCACCAAACTTTTCTGATCCATTGTCTCGTTCGTCTTGGTTGACGTCAACCCTGCTTGCATTTTCATGTTGTGGTTCGATGGATTCACTTTCAGATGACACACTTTCTAACTCAGCGGACGAATTGGCCCGTTGATTGCGAAGACGCTCACGGAGACGCTTTACTGTTTCTAGTTTCAGGTTCGCTTCTGGTTCCCATGTGCTTTCATCCGAGCTGTACCCCAACCATTTCACGAAAACGTGGCTGTCGTTCTTCACTAGAAGCGCCTCCACTTCGTATTCGAGATCACCGTCTTCTTCAACAACCAGCATTAGTGATATCTTCGGTCTGCGCAGTGCCTGCGCGTATTCGTGACAAAATCCGTGATGAACGACTTGAACGGGCTGCAATACCATTCCCGCGCTGGCGACGATCGAAAAGCTGGAAGGCCTGACTGGATGACGATAATGCAGGGTCAGGCATTCGTTTGATGTTCTTGCGCCTTCGAGGCATGATTCTTTTGATGACAGCGCCAATGATCGAATGAGGCAATCATGAATGGTTCCAATGTTGGGGGCGGGGGAAATGCCTAGATCTCTGCAACTCGTCACAGCATACAATAAGTGAGTAATTTGCCTTAGCATACCGAAAACAGCATAGCTCTCCTGCCACTGATCTGGACAGCTTAAAGCCACAGTACTCGTTGTCCATCAGTATTACTCGTACGTATATTGAGAAGAACAAGCGAACTCGTCTTATAGATCAACCTACCTTGTAACCGTCACTATGCTCAACAAGTTGTAGTATATTGCACCAACTATATCGCTCTGTACTCAAACACACACAAACACAACCCAATTAGCTGCGTTTGCACATCAGCACCACAACGTGCACCATACGCACCGCTTCGCTAGCACCGGATCAACATAAGCGGCACAGCGACTCGAACCCATGCCGCCATCGTGGCTAGCAGAACTCTTGACGACTCCGCCACCACGCTGTAGCAAATACCACCTGGCGCCACTCTCTTTAGGTCCATGGCGCACATTGGTGTCCTTCTTTCTCGCTCTGTACACAAACCAACCGAATTTGCTGTATACACAGGCTGTGGGCCCTCGCAGCAAGGACGCAGCTGAAACCCGCTCGTATTGCACCCTTAACTGGTACACAGCACAACACTACCCAGAGACTGCCTCCCAAGGTCGGCCGATCGAGTCTCACTCGACTCAACCGTTTTCATCAAGCACTCGACACTGCCAAGGATACGCAACTCGCCACACTAAATCATGCTCGGTGCATTGGACCCCGCAAGCCATATTTTGACAACACCGAAGCATCCAGATTGGCAAAGCGGATACAAGCCTTTGCCGGTGAGTGGACACGTGTGGCCTTGCTATCGATGCTCGATTGACTGCAATGGTGTGCAGCGCTCTGAGGAACACATACACACCCGTTTCATCGCAGAGGAGGCGCGTGCGCACGCTATAGACACTGCAACGATCGTTAATGTTCGCCAGCAAAAGGATATGTCAGCTGTGGGATCTGAACCCACGCGTTCGAAAACATTACGACCTGAACGTAACCCCTTAGACCACTCGGGCAAACTGACGGGCTAATCCGACTCAAAACCAAAAACAACAAAATGCGCTTTTTGAACGCACACAAACGATAAACACACTACACACGCGCATCCCGCGCTCCAGCAGTGCCAACGCCGTCAGCACACCCGCTCACCACACACATAGCCCCGCACTACTTGCCACAGGTCAGGGTATCTCCGCTACTTGCTACTGCTTCTTACCGAGCCTCCTACTTCGTATACACAGGCTGCGGGCCCTCGCAGCAAAGCTGCAGCTGGAACCCGCTCGTATTGCACTCTAAACTGGTACACAACACAACACTACCCAGAGACTGCCTCCCAAGGTCGGCCGATCGAGTCTCACTCGACTCAACCGTTTTCATCAAGCACTCGACACTGCCAAGGATACGCAACTCGCCACACTAAATCATGCTCGGTGCATTGGACCCCACAAGTCATATTTTGACAACACCAAAGCATCCAGATTGGCAAAGCGGATACAAGCCTTTGCCGGTGAGTGGACGCGTGTGGCCTTGCTATCGATGCTCGATTGTGGGCAGCGCTCTGAGGAACACATACACACCCGTTTCATCGCAGAGGAGGCGCGTGCGCACGCTATAGACACTGCAACGATCGTTAATGTTCGCCAGCAAAAGGATATGTCAGCTGTGGGATTTAAACCCACGCGTTCGAAAACATTACGACCTGAACGTGACCCCTTAGACGGGCAAACTGACGGGCTAATCCGACTCAAAACCAATAACAACAAAATGCGCTTTTTAATCGCACACAAACGATAAACACACTACACACGCGCATGCCGTGCTCCAGCAGTGCCAACGCCGTCAGCACACCCGCCCACCACACACATAGCCCCGCACTACTTGCCACAGGTCAGGGTATCTCCGCTACTTGCTACTGCTTCTTACCGAGCCTCCTACTTCGTATACACAGGCTGCGGGCCCTCGCAGCAAGGCCGCAGCTGAAACCCGCTCGTATTGCACTCTAAACTGGTACACAACACAACACTACCCAGAGACTGCCTCCCAAGGTCGGCCGATCGAGTCTCACTCGACTCAACCGTTTTCATCAAGCACTCGACACTGCCAAGGATACGCAACTCGCCACACTAAATCATGCTCGGTGCATTGGACCCCGCAAGCCATATTTTGACAACACCGAAGCATCCAGATTGGCAAAGCGGATACAAGCCTTTGCCGGTGAGTGGACACGTGTGGCCTCGCGATCGATGCTCGATTGACTGCAATGGTGTGCAGCGCTCTGAGGAACACATACACACCCGTTTCATCGCAGAAGAGGCGCGTGCGCACGCTATAGACACTGCAACGATCGTTAATGTTCGCCAGCAAAAGGATATGTCAGCTGTGGGATTTGAACCTACGCGTTCGAAAACATTACGACCTGAACGTAACCCCTTAGACCACTCGGGCAAACTGACGGGCTAATCCGACTCAAAACCAATAACAACAAAATGCGCTTTTTAAACGCACACAAACGATAAACATACTACACACGCGCATGCCGCGCTCCAGCAGTGCCAACGCCGTCAGCACACCCGCCCACCACACACATAGCCCCGCACTACTTGCCACAGGTCAGGGTATCTCCGCTACTTGCTACTGCTTCTTACCGAGCCTCCTACTTCGTATACACAGACTGCGGGCCCTCGCAGCAAGGTCGCAGCTGGAACCCGCTCGTATTGCACCCTAAACTGGTACACAACACAACACTACCCAGAGACTGCCTCCCAAGATCGGCCGATCGAGTCTCACTCGACTCAACCGTTTTCATCAAGCACTCGACACTGCCAAGGATACGCAACTCGCCACACTAAATCATGCTCGGTGCATTGGACCCCGCAAGCCATATTTTGACAACACCGAAGCATCCAGATTGGCAAAGCGGATACAAGCCTTTGCCGGTGAGTGGACACGTGTGGCCTCGCGATCGATGCTCGATTGACTGCAATGGTGTGCAGCGCTCTGAGGAACACATACACACCCGTTTCATCGCAGAGGAGGCGCGTGCGCACGCTATAGACACTGCAACGATCGTTAATGTTCGCCAGCAAAAGGATATGTCAGCTGTGGGATCTGAACCCACGCGTTCGAAAACATTACGACCTGAACGTAACCCCTTAGACCACTCGGGCAAACTGACGGGCTAATCCGACTCAAAACCAAAAACAACGAAATGCGCTTTTTGAACGCACACAAACGATAAACACACTACACGCGCATCCCGCGCTCCAGCAGTGCCAACGCCGTCAGCACACCCGCTCACCACACACATAGCCCCGCACTACTTGCCACAGGTCAGGGTATCTCCGCTACTTGCTACTGCTTCTTACCGAGCCTCCTACTTCGTATACACAGGCTGCGGGCCCTCGCAGCAAGGCCGCAGCTGAGACCCGCTCGTATTGCACCCTAAACTGGTACACAACACAGCACTACCCAGAGACTGCCTCCCAAGGTCGGCCGATCGAGTCTCACTCGACTCAACCGTTTTCATCAAGCACTCGACACTGCCAAGGATACGCAACTCGCCACACTAAATCATGCTCGGTGCATTGGACCCCGCAAGCCATATTTTGACAACACCGAAGCATCCAGATTGGCAAAGCGGATACAAGCCTTTGCCGGTGAGTGGACACGTGTGGCCTCGCGATCGATGCTCGATTGACTGCAATGGTGTGCAGCGCTCTGAGGAACACATACACACCCGTTTCATCGCAGAGGAGGCGCGTGCGCACGCTATAGACACTGCAACGATCGTTAATGTTCGCCAGCAAAAGGATATGTCAGCTGTGGGATTTGAACCCACGCGTTCGAAAACATTACGACCTGAACGTAACCCCTTAGACCACTCGGGCAAACTGACGGGCTAATCCGACTCAAAACCAAAAACAACAAAATGCGCTTTTTGAACGCACACAAACGATAAACACACTACACGCGCATCCCGCGCTCCAGCAGTGCCAACGCCGTCAGCACACCCGCTCACCACACACATAGCCCCGCACTACTTGCCACAGGTCAGGGTATCTCCGCTACTTGCTACTGCTTCTTACCGAGCCTCCTACTTCGTATACACAGGCTGCGGGCCCTCGCAGCAAGGTCGCAGCTGGAACCCGCTCGTATTACACCCTAAACTGGTACACAGCACAACACTACCCAGAGACTGCCTCCCAAGGTCGGCCGATCGAGTCTCACTCGACTCAACCGTTTTCATCAAGCACTCGACACTGCCAAGGATACGCAACTCGCCACACTAAATCATGCTCGGTGCATTGGACCCCGCAAGCCATATTTTGACAACACCGAAAGCATCCAGATTGGGCAAAGCGGATACAAGCCTTTGCCGGTGAGTGGACACGTGTGGCCTCGCGATCGATGCTCGATTGACTGCAATGGTGTGCAGCGCACTGAGGAACACATACACACCCGTTTCATCGCAGAGGAGGCGCGTGCGCACGCTATAGACACTGCAACGATCGTTAATGTTCGCCAGCAAAAGGATATGTCAGCTGTGGGATCTGAACCCACGCGTTCGGATCATTACGACCTGAACGTAACCCCTTAGACCACTCGGGCAAACTGACGGGCTATCCGACTCAAAACCAAAAACAACAAAATGCGCTTTTTAAACGCACACAAACGATAAACACACTACACGCGCATCCCGCGCTCCAGCAGTGCCAACGCCGTCAGCACACCCGCTCACCACACACATAGCCCCGCACTACTTGCCACAGGTCAGGGTATCTCCGCTACTTGCTACTGCTTCTTACCGAGCCTCCTACTTCGTATACACAGGCTGCGGGCCCTCGCAGCAAGGCCGCAGCTGGAACCCGCTCGTATTGCACCCTAAACTGGTACACAACACAACACTACCCAGAGACTGCCTCCCAAGGTCGGCCGATCGAGTCTCACTCGACTCAACCGTTTTCATCAAGCACTCGACACTGCCAAGGATACGCAACTCGCCACACTAAATCATGCTCGGTGCATTGGACCCCGCAAGCCATATTTTGACAACACCGAAGCATCCAGATTGGCAAAGCGGATACAAGCCTTTGCCGGTGAGTGGACACGTGTGGCCTCGCGATCGATGCTCGATTGACTGCAATGGTGTGCAGCGCTCTGAGGAACACATACACACCCGTTTCATCGCAGAGGAGGCGCGTGCGCACGCTATAGACACTGCAACGATCGTTAATGTTCGCCAGCAAAAGGATATGTCAGCTGTGGGATTTGAACCCACGCGTTCGAAAACATTACGACCTGAACGTAACCCCTTAGACCACTCGGGCAAACTGACGGGCTAATCCGACTCAAAACCAAAAACAACAAATTGCGCTTTTTAAACGCACACAAACGATAAACACACTCTACACGCGCATGCCGTGCTCCAGCAGTGCCAACGCCGTCAGCACACCCGCCCACCACACACATAGCCCCGCACTACTTGCCACAGGTCAGGGTATCTCCGCTACTTGCTACTGCTTCTTACCGAGCCTCCTACTTCGTATACACAGGCTGCGGGCCCTCACAGCAAGGCCGCAGCTGAAACCCGCTCGTATTGCACCCTAAACTGGTACACAACACAACACTACCCAGAGACTGCCTCCCAAGGTCGGCCGATCGAGTCTCACTCGACTCAACCGTTTTCATCAAGCACTCGACACTGCCAAGGATACGCAACTCGCCACACTAAATCATGCTCGGTGCATTGGACCCCGCAAGCCATATTTTGACAACACCGAAGCATCCAGATTGGCAAAGCGGATACAAGCATTTGCCGGTGAGTGGACACGTGTGGCCTCGCGATCGATGCTCGATTGACTGCAATGGTGTGCAGCGCTCTGAGGAACACATACACACCCGTTTCATCGCAGAGGAGGCGCGTGCGCACGCTATAGACACTGCAACGATCGTTAATGTTCGCCAGCAAAAGGATATGTCAGCTGTGGGATTTAAACCCACGCGTTCGAAAACATTACGACCTGAACGTAACCCCTTAGACCACTCGGGCAAACTGACGGGCTAATCCGACTCAAAACCATAAACAACAAAATGCGCTTTTTAAACGCACCCAAACGATAAACACACTACACACGCGCATGCCGCACTCCAGCAGTGCCAACGCCGTCAGCACACCCGCTCACCACACACATAGCCCCGCACTACTTGCCACAGGTCAGGGTATCTCCGCTACTTGCTACTGCTTCTTACCGAGCCTCCTACTTCGTATACACAGGCTGCGGGCCCTCACAGCAAGGCCGCAGCTGAAACCCGCTCGTATTGCACCCTAAACTGGTACACAACACAACACTACCCAGAGACTGCCTCCCAAGGTCGGCCGATCGAGTCTCACTCGACTCAACCGTTTTCATCAAGCACTCGACACTGCCAAGGATACGCAACTCGCCACACTAAATCATGCTCGGTGCATTGGACCCCGCAAGCCATATTTTGACAACACCGAAGCATCCAGATTGGCAAAGCGGATACAAGCCTTTGCCGGTGAGTGGACACGTGTGGCCTCGCGATCGATGCTCGATTGACTGCAATGGTGTGCAGCGCTCTGAGGAACACATACACACCCGTTTCATCGCAGAGGAGGCGCGTGCGCACGCTATAGACACTGCAACGATCGTTAATGTTCGCCAGCAAAAGGATATGTCAGCTGTGGGATTTGAACCCACGCGTTCGAAAACATTACGACCTGAACGTAACCCCTTCGACCACTCGGGCAAACTGACGGGCTAATCCGACTCAAAACCAATAACAACAAAATGCGCTTTTTAAACGCACACAAACGATAAACACACTACACGCGCATCCCGCGCTCCAGCAGTGCCAACGCCGTCAGCACACCCGCTCACCACACACATAGCCCCGCACTACTTGCCACAGGTCAGGGTATCTCCGCTACTTGCTACTGCTTCTTACCGAGCCTCCTACTTCGTATACACAGGCTGCGGGCCCTCGCAGCAAGGCCGCAGCTGAAACCCGCTCGTATTGCACCCTAAACTGGTACACAACACAACACTACCCAGAGACTGCCTCCCAAGGTCGGCCGATCGAGTCTCACTCGACTCAACCGTTTTCATCAAGCACTCGACACTGCCAAGGATACGCAACTCGCCACACTAAATCATGCTCGGTGCGTTGGACCCCGCAAGCCATATTTTGACAACACCGAAGCATCCAGATTGGCAAAGCGGATACAAGCCTTTGCCGGTGAGTAGACACGTGTGGCCTCGCGATCGATGCTCGATTGACTGCAATGGTGTGCAGCGCTCTGAGGAACACATACACACCCGTTTCATCGCAGAGGAGGCGCGTGCGCACGCTATAGACACTGCAACGATCGTTAATGTTCGCCAGCAAAAGGATATGTCAGCTGTGGGATTTGAACCCACGCGTTCGAAAACATTACGACCTGAACGTAACCCCTTAGACCACTCGGGCAAACTGACGGGCTAATCCGACTCAAAACCAAAAACAACAAAATGCGCTTTTTGAACGCACACAAACGATAAACACACTACACGCGCATCCCGCGCTCCAGCAGTGCCAACGCCGTCAGCACACCCGCTCACCACACACATAGCCCCGCACTACTTGCCACAGGTCAGGGTATCTCCGCTACTTGCTACTGCTTCTTACCGAGCCTCCTACTTCGTATACACAGGCTGCGGGCCCTCGCAGCAAGGTCGCAGCTGGAACCCGCTCGTATTGCACCCTAAACTGGTACACAACACAACACTACCCAGAGACTGCCTCCCAAGGTCGGCCGATCGAGTCTCACTCGACTCAACCGTTTTCATCAAGCACTCGACACTGCCAAGGATACGCAACTCGCCACACTAAATCATGCTCGGTGCATTGGACCCCACAAGCCATATTTTGACAACACCGAAGCATCCAGATTGGCAAAGCGGATACAAGCCTTTGCCGGTGAGTGGACACGTGTGGCCTCGCGATCGATGCTCGATTGACTGCAATGGTGTGCAGCGCTCTGAGGAACACATACACACCCGTTTCATCGCAGAGGAGGCGCGTGCGCACGCTATAGACACTGCAACGATCGTTAATGTTCGCCAGCAAAAGGATATGTCAGCTGTGGGATCTGAACCCACGCGTTCGAAAACATTACGACCTGAACGGGACCCCTTAGACGGGCAAACTGACGGGCTAATCCGACTCAAAACCAAAAACAACAAAATGCGCTTTTTAAACGCACACAAACGATAAACACACTACACACGCGCATGCCGCGCTCCAGCAGTGCCAACGCCGTCAGCACACTCGCTCACCACACACATAGCCCCGCACTACATGCCACAGGTCAGGGTATCTCCGCTACTTGCTACTGCTTCTTACCGAGCCTCCTACTTCGTATACACAGGCTGCGGGCCCTCGCAGCAAGGTCGCAGCTGGAACCCGCTCGTATTACACCCTAAACTGGTACACAGCACAACACTACCCAGAGACTGCCTCCCAAGGTCGGCCGATCGAGTCTCACTCGACTCAACCGTTTTCATCAAGCACTCGACACTGCCAAGGATACGCAACTCGCCACACTAAATCATGCTCGGTGCATTGGACCCCGCAAGCCATATTTTGACAACACCGAAGCATCCAGATTGGCAAAGCGGATACAAGCCTTTGCCGGTGAGTGGACACGTGTGGCCTCGCGATCGATGCTCGATTGACTGCAATGGTGTGCAGCGCTCTGAGGAACACATACACACCCGTTTCATCGCAGAGGAGGCGCGTGCGCACGCTATAGACACTGCAACGATCGTTAATGTTCGCCAGCAAAAGGATATGTCAGCTGTGGGATTTGAACCCACGCGTTCGAAAACATTACGACCTGAACGGGACCTCTTAGACGGGCAAACTGACGGGCTAATCCGACTCAAAACCAAAAACAACAAAATGCGCTTTTTAAACGCACACAAACGATAAACACACTACACACGCGCATGCCGCGCTCCAGCAGTGCCAACGCCGTCAGCACACCCGCTCACCACACACATAGCCCCGCACTACTTGCCACAGGTCAGGGTATCGCCGCTACTTGCTACTGCTTCTTACCGAGCCTCCTACTTCGTATACACAGGCTGCGGGCCCTCGCAGCAAGGTCGCAGCTGGAACCCGCTCGTATTGCACCCTAAACTGGTACACAACACAACACTACCCAGAGACTGCCTCCCAAGGTCGGCCGATCGAGTCTCACTCGACTCAACCGTTTTCATCAAGCACTCGACACTGCCAAGGATACGCAACTCGCCACACTAAATCATGCTCGGTGCGTTGGACCCCGCAAACCATATTTTGACAACACCGAAGCCGCCAGATTGGCAAAGCGGATACAAGCCTTTGCCGGTGAGTGGACACGTGTGGCCTCGCGATCGATGCTCGATTGACTGCAATGGTGTGCAGCGCTCTGAGGAACACATACACACCCGTTTCATCGCAGAGGAGGCGCGTGCGCACGCTATAGACACTGCACGATCGTTAGTGGGCGCCAGGCAAAGGATATGTCAGGCGTGGGAATTGAACCCACGCGTTCGAAAACATTACGACCTGAACGGGACCCCTTAGACGGGCAAACTGACGGGCTAATCCGACTCAAAACCAAAAACAACAAAATGCGCTTTTTAATCGCACACAAACGATAAACACACTACACAAGCACATGCCGCGCTCCAGCAGTGCCAACGCCGTCAGCACACCCGCTCACCACACACATAGCCCCGCACTACTTGCCACAGGTCAGGGTATCTCCGCTACTTGCTACTGCTTCTTACCGAGCCTCCTACTTCGTATACACAGGCTGCGGGCCCTCGCAGCAAGGTCGCAGCTGGAACCCGCTCGTATTGCACCCTAAACTGGTACACAACACAACACTACCCAGAGACTGCCTCCCAAGGTCGGCCGATCGAGTCTCACTCGACTCAACCGTTTTCATCAAGCACTCGACACTGCCAAGGATACGCAACTCGCCACACTAAATCATGCTCGGTGCATTGGACCCCGCAAGCCATATTTTGACAACACCGAAGCATCCAGATTGGCAAAGCGGATACAAGCCTTTGCCGGTGAGTGGACACGTGTGGCCTCGCGATCGATGCTCGATTGACTGCAATGGTGTGCAGCGCTCTGAGGAACACATACACACCCGTTTCATCGCAGAGGAGGCGCGTGCGCACGCTATAGACACTGCAACGATCGTTAATGTTCGCCAGCAAAAGGATATGTCAGCTGTGGGATTTGAACCCACGCGTTCGAAAACATTACGACCTGAACGGGACCCCTTAGACGGGCAAACTGACGGGGCTAATCCGACTCAAAACCAAAAACAACAAAATGCGCTTTTTAAACGCACACAAACGATAAACACTCTAGACCACTCGGGCAAACTGACGGGCTAATCCGACTCAAAACCAAAAACAACAAAATGCGCTTTTTAAACGCACACAAACGATAAACACACTACACACGCGCATGTCGTGCTCCAGCAGTGCCAACGCCGTCAGCACACCCGCCCACCACACACATAGCCCCGCACTACTTGCCACAGGTCAGGGTATCTCCGCTACTTGCTACTGCTTCTCACCGAGCCTCCTTCTTCGTATACACAGGCTGCGGGCCCTCACAGCAAGGTCGCAGCTGAAACCCGCTCATATTGCACCCTAAACTGGTACACAACACAACACTACCCAGAGACTGCCTCCCAAGGTCGGCCGATCGAGTCTCACTCGACTCAACCGTTTTCATCAAGCACTCGACACTGCCAAGGATACGCAACTCGCCACACTAAATCATGCTCGGTGCATTGAACCCCGCAAGCCATATTTTGACAACACCGAAGCATCCAGATTGGCAAAGCGGATACAAGCCTTTGCCGGTGAGTGGACACGTGTGGCCTCGCGATCGATGCTCGATTGACTGCAATGGTGTGCAGCGCTCTGAGGAACACATACACACCCGTTTCATCGCAGAGGAGGCGCGTGCGCACGCTATAGACACTGCAACGATCGTTAATGTTCGCCAGCAAAAGGATATGTCAGCTGTGGGATTTAAACCCACGCGTTCGAAAACATTACGACCTGAACGTGACCCCTTAGACGGGCAAACTGACGGGCTAATCCGACTCAAAACCACAAACAACAGAATGCGCTTTTTAAACGCACACAAACGATAAACACACTACACGCGCATCCCGCGCTCCAGCAGTGCCAACGCCGTCAGCACACCCGCTCACCACACACATAGCCCCGCACTACTTGCCACAGGTCAGGGTATCTCCGCTACTTGCTACTGCTTCTTACCGAGCCTCCTACTTCGTATACACAGGCTGCCGGGCCCCTCGCAGCAAGGCCCGCAGCTGGAAACCCGCTCGTATTGCACCCTAAACTGGTACACAACACAACACTACCCCAGAGACTGCCTCCCGAAGGTCGGGCCGATCGAGTCTCACTCGACTCAACCGTTTTCATCAAGCACTCGACACTGACCAAGGATACGCAACTCGCCACACTAAATCATGCTCGGTGCATTGGACCCCACAAGCCATATTTTGACAACACCGAAGCATCCAGATTGGCAAAGCGGATACAAGCCTTTGCCGGTGAGTGGACACGTGTGAGCCTCGCGATCGATGCTCGATTGACTGCAATGGTGTGCAGCGCTCTGAGGAACACATACACACCCGTTTCATCGCAGAGGGAGGCGCGTGCGCACGCTATAGACACTGCAACGATCGATTAGATGCTCGCCAGCAAAAAGGATATGTCATGCTGTGGGAGATGAACCCCACGCGTTCTAAAAAAAATAACACCCTGAGATTATACCCCTTTAGCACACGGGCACAATGACGGGGGATAATCACTCTAAAACACAAAACACCACAATGTGCGTTTTAGAAGCGCACACAAGAGATACACACTCTACACGCGCATGCCGCGCTCCAGCAGTGCCAACGCCGTCAGCACACCCGCTCACCACACACATAGCCCCGCACTACTTGCCACAGGTCAGGGTATCTCCGCTACTTGCTACTGCTTCTTACCGAGCCTCCTACTTCGTATACACAGGCTGCGGGCCCTCACAGCAAGGCCGCAGCTGGAACCCGCTCGTATTGCACCCTAAACTGGTACACAACACAACACTACCCAGAGACTGCCTCCCAAGGTCGGCCGATCGAGTCTCACTCGACTCAACCGTTTTCATCAAGCACTCGACACTGCCAAGGATACGCAACTCGCCACACTAAATCATGCTCGGTGCATTGAACCCCGCAAGCCATATTTTGACAACACCGAAGCATCCAGATTGGCAAAGCGGATACAAGCCTTTGCCGGTGAGTGGACACGTGTGGCCTCGCGATCGATGCTCGATTGACTGCAATGGTGTGCAGCGCTCTGAGGAACACATACACACCCGTTTCATCGCAGAGGAGGCGCGTGCGCACGCTATAGACACTGCAACGATCGTTAATGTTCGCCAGCAAAAGGATATGTCAGCTGTGGGATTTGAACCCACGCGTTCGAAAACATTACGACCTGAACGTAACCCCTTAGACCACTCGGGCAAACTGACGGGCTAATCCGACTCAAAACCAAAAACAACAAAATGCGCTTTTTAAACGCACACAAACGATAAACACACTACACGCGCATCCCCCGCTCCAGCAGTGCCAACGCCGTCAGCACACCCGCTCACCACACACATAGCCCCGCATTACTTGCCACAGGTCAGGGTATCGCCGCTACTTGCTACTGCTTCTTACCGAGCCTCCTACTTCGTATACACAGGCTGCGGGCCCTCGCAGCAAGGCCGCAGCTGGAAACCGCTCGTATTGCTCCCCGAAACTGGTACACAACACAACACTACCCAGAGACTGCCTCCCCAAGGTCGGGCCGATCGAGTCTCACTCGACTCAACCGTTTTCATCAAGCACTTCGACACTGCCAAGGAATACGCAACTTCGCCACACTAAATCATGCTCGGTGGCATTGGACCCCGCAAGCCATATTTTGACAACACCGAAGCATCCAGATTGGCAAAGCGGATACAAGCCTTTGCCGGTGAGTTGGACACGTGTGGCCTCGCGATCGATGCTCGATTGACTGCAATGGTGTGCAGCGCTCTGAGGGAACACATACACACCCGTTTCATCGCAGAGGAGGGCGCGTGCGCACGCTTATAGACACTGCAACGGATCGTTAATGTTCGCCAGCAAAAGGGATTATGTCAGCTGTGGGAATTTTGAACCCCACGCGTTTCGAAAACATTTACGACCTGAAACGTTGAACCCCTTAGACCCACTCGGGGCAAACTGACGGGCTAAATCCGACTCAAAACGCCAAAAACAACAAAATGCTGCTTTTTAAACGCACACAAACGATAAACACACTACACGCGCGCATGCCCCCGCTCCAGCAGTGCCAGACGCCGTCAGCACACCCCGCTCACCACACACATAGCCCCGCATCTACTTGCCACAGGTCAGGGTATCTCCGCTACTTGCTACTGCTTCTTACCGAGCCTCCTACTTCGTAATACACAGGCTGCGGGGCCCTCGCAGCAAGGCCGCAGCTGGAACACCGCTCGTATTTGCACCCTAAACTGGTACACAACACCACCACTACCCAGGAGCTGGCCTCCAAAGGGTCGGCCGGATCGAGTCTCACTCGACTCAACCGGTTTTCATCAAGCACTCGACACTGCCAAGGGATACGCAACTCGCCACACTAAATCATGCTCGGTGCATTGGACCCCGCAAAGCCATATTTTGACAACACCGAAGCATCCAGATTGGCAAAGCGGATACAAGCCTTTTGCCGGTGAGTGGACACGTGTGCCCTCGCGATCGATGCTCGATTGACTGCAATGGTGTGCAGCGCTCTGAAGAACACATACACACCCGTTTCATCGCAGAGGAGGGCGCGTGCGCACGCTATAGACACTGCAACGATCGTTAATGTTCGCCAGCAAAAGGATATGTCAGCTGTGGGATTTGAACCCACGCGTTCGAAAACATTACGACCTGAACGTAACCCTTTAGACCACTCGGGCAAACTGACGGGCTAATCCGACTCAAAACCATAAACAACAAAATGCGCTTTTTAAACGCACACAAACGATAAACACACTACACGCGCATCCCGCGCTCCAGCAGTGCCAACGCCGTCAGCACACCCGCCCACCACACACATAGCCCCGCACTACTTGCCACAGGTCAGGGTATCTCCGCTACCTTGCTACTGCTTCTTAACCGAGCCTTCCTACTTCGTATACACAAGGCTGCGGGGCCCTCGCAGCAAGGCCGCAGCTGGAACCCGCTCCGTATTGCACCCTTAAACTGGTACACAACACAACACTACCCAGAGACTGCCTCCCAAGATCGGGCGGATCGAGTCTCACTCGACTTCAACCGTTTTCATCAAGCACTCGACACTGCCAAGGATACGCAACTCGGCCACACTAAATCATGCTCGGTGCATTGGACCCCCGCAAGCCATATTTTTGACAACACCGAAGCATCCAGATTGGCAAAGCGGATACAAGCCTTTGCCGGTGAGTGGACACGTGTGGCCTCGCGATCGATGCTCGATTGACTGCAATGGTGTGCAGCGCTCTGAGGAACACATACACACCCGTTTCATCGCAGAGGAGGCGCGTGCGCACGCTATAGACACTGCAACGATCGTTAATGTTCGCCAGCAAAAGGATATGTCAGCTGTGGGATTTGAACCTACGCGTTCGAAAACATTACGACCTGAACGTAACCCCTTAGACCACTCGGGCAAACTGACGGGCTAATCCGACTCAAACCCAAATGCAACAAAATGCGCTTTTTGAACGCACACAAACGATTACCCCCCTACACCGCGCATCCCGCGCTTCCAGCCAGTGCCACCGGCTGTCAGCACCCGCGCTCACCCACACATATAGCCCCGCCCTCCTTGCCACAGGTCAGGGTATCTCCGCTACTTGGCTATCGCTTCTTACGGAGCCTCCTACTTCGTATACACAGGGTGCGGCCCCTCGCAGCAAGGTCGCAGCTGAAACCCGCTCGTATTGCACCCTAAACTGGTACACAACACAACACTACCCAGAGACTGCCTCCCAAGGTCGGCCGATCGAGTCTCACTCGACTCAACCGTTTTCATCAAGCACTCGACACTGCCAAGGATACGCAACTCGCCACACTAAATCATGCTCGGTGCATTGGACCCCGCAAGCCATATTTTGACAACACCGAAGCATCCAGATTGGCAAAGCGGATACAAGCCTTTGCCGGTGAGTGGACACGTGTGGCCTCGCGATCGATGCTCGATTGACTGCAATGGTGTGCAGCGCTCTGAGGAACACATACACACCCGTTTCATCGCAGAGGAGGCGCGTGCGCACTCTATAGACACTGCAACGATCGTTAATGTTCGCCAGCAAAAGGATATGTCAGCTGTGGGATTTGAGCCCACGCGTTCGAAAACATTACGATCTGAACGTGACCCCTTAGACGGGCAAACTGACGGGCTAATCCGACTCAAAACCACAAACAACAGAATGCGCTTTTTAAACGCACACAAACGATAAACACACTACACAAGCACATGCCGCGCTCCAGCAGTGCCAGCGCCGTCAGCACACCCGCTCACCACACACATAGCCCCGCACTACTTGCCACAGGTCAGGGTATCTCCGCTACTTGCTACTGCTTCTTACCGAGCCTCCTACTTCGTATACACAGGCTGCGGGCCCTCGCAGCAAGGCTGCAGCTGGAACCCGCTCGTATTGCACCCTAAACTGGTACACAACACAATCACTACCCAGAGACTGCCTCCCCAAGGTCGGGCCGATCGAGTCTCACTTCGACTCAACCGTTTTCATCCAAGCACTCGACCACTGCCCAAGGATACGCAACTCGCCACACTAAATCATGCTCGGTGCATTGGACCCCACAAGCCCATATTTTGACAACACCGAAGCATCCAGATTGGCAAAGCGGATACAAGCATTTGCCGGTGAGTGGACACGTGTGGCCTCGCGATCGATGCTCGATTGACTGCAATGGTGTGCAGCGCTCTGAGGAACACATACACACCCGTTTCATCGCAGAGGAGGCGCGTGCGCACGCTATAGACACTGCAACGATCGTTAATGTTCGCCAGCAAAAGGATATGTCAGCTGTGGGATTTGAACCCACGCGTTCGAAAACATTACGACCTGAAGGTCACCCCTTAGACCACTCGGGCAAACTGACGGGCTAATCCGACTCAAAAACCAAAAACAACAAAATGCGCTTTTTGAACGCACACAAACGATAAACACACTACATCGCGCATCCCGCGCTCCAGCAGTGCCAACGCCGTCAGCACACCCGCTCACCACACACATAGCCCCGCACTACTTGCCACAGGTCAGGGTATCTCCGCTACTTGCTACTGCTTCTTACCGAGCCTCCTACTTCGTATACACAGACTGCGGGCCCTCGCAGCAAGGTCGCAGCTGGAACCCGCTCGTATTGCACCCTAAACTGGTACACAACACAACACTACCCAGAGACTGCCTCCCAAGATCGGCCGATCGAGTCTCACTCGACTCAACCGTTTTCATCAAGCACTCGACACTCACTGCCAAGGATACGCAACTCGCCACACTTAATCATGCTCGGTGCATTGGACCCCGCAAGCCATATTTTGACAACACCGAAGCATCCAGATTGGCAAATCGGATACAAGCCTTTGCCGGTGAGTGGACACGTGTGGTCCTCTGCGATCGATGCTCGATTGACTGCAATGGTGGTGCAGCGGTCTGGTGAAGGCCTCGCGATCGATGCTCGATTCATCGCAGAGGAGGGGCGTGCTCACGAGGTACACAATACAACGCCCGTTTCATGTTCGCCAGGAAAAGGATAAGGCCGCCGTGGGGTTTGCGCCCACGCTATAGAACACTGCAACGATCGTTAATGTTCGCCAGCAAAAGGGATAAATGTCAGGCTTGTGGGATTTGAACCCACGCGTTCGAAAACATTACGACCTCTTGAACGTGACCCCTTAGACGGGCAAACTGACGGGCTAATCCCGACTCAAAACCAATAACAACAAAATGCGCTTTTTACCCGCCCACGAAACCGATAAACCCACACTACACGCCGCAATCCCGGGGCGCTCCAGCCAGTTGCCAACGCCGTCAGCAGCCACCCGCCCTCACCACACACATACTACCCGCACTACTTGCCACTAGGTCCCAGGGTTATCTCCGCTACTTGCTACTGCTTCTTACACCGGTAGCCTCCTACTTCGTATACTCACAGGCTGCGGGCCCTCACAGCAAGGCCGCAGCTGAAACCCGCTCGTATTGCAACCCTAAACTGGTACGACAACACAGCACTACCCAGAGACTGCCTCCCAAGGTCGGCCGATCGAGTCTCATCACTCACTCGACACTTCCAACCGTTTTCATCAAGCCACTCCGAATCATACTTGGTGCCAAGGGATACCGCAAGCCCTATTTTTCAGCCACACTAAATCATGCTCGGTTGGCAAATCGGATACCCGCCTTAGCCATATTTTGGACAACGCCGAAGGCATCCCGATTGGCAAAGCCGGATATGAGCCTTTGCCGGTGAGTGGACGCGTTTGGGCCTCGCGATCGATGCTCGATTGACTGCAATGGTGGTGCAGCGGCTCTGAGGAAACACAATACAACACCCGTTTCATCGCAGAGGAGGCGCGTGCGCACGCTATAGACACTGCAACGATCGTTAATGTTCGCCAGCAAAAGGATATGTCAGCTGTGGGATTTGAACCCACGCGTTCGAAAACATTACGACCTGAGCGTAACCCCTTAGACCACTCGGGCAAACTGACGGGCTAATCCGACTCAAAACCAAAAACAACAAAATGCGCTTTTTAAACGCACACAAACGATAAACACACTACACGCGCATCCCGCGCTCCAGCAGTGCCAACGCCGTCAGCACACCCGCTCACCACACACATAGCCCCGCACTACTTGCCACAGGTCAGGGTATCTCCGCTACTTGCTACTGCTTCTTACCGAGCCTCCTACTTCGTATACACAGGCTGCGGGCCCTCGCAGCAAGGTCGCAGCTGGAACCCGCTCGTATTGCACCCTAAACTGGTACACAACACAACACTACCCAGAGACTGCCTCCCAAGGTCGGCCGATCGAGTCTCACTCGACTCAACCGTTTTCATCAAGCACTCGACACTGCCAAGGATACGCAACTCGCCACACTAAATCATGCTCGGTTCGTTGGACCCCGCAAGCCATATTTTGACAACACCGAAGCATCCAGATTGGCAAAGCGGATACAAGCCTTTGCCGGTGAGTGGACACGTGTGGCCTCGCGATCGATGCTCGATTGACTGCAATGGTGTGCAGCGCTCTGAGGAACACATACACACCCGTTTCATCGCAGAGGAGGCGCGTGCGCACGCTATAGACACTGCAACGATCGTTAATGTTCGCCAGCAAAAGGATATGTCAGCTGTGGGATTTGAACCTACGCGTTCGAAAACATTACGACCTGAACGTAACCCCTTAGACCACTCGGGCAAACTGACGGGCTAATCCGACTCAAAACCAAAAACAACAAAACGCGCTTTTTAAACGCACACAAACGATAAACACACTACACACGCGCATGCCGCGCTCCAGCAGTGCCAACGCCGTCAGCACACCCGCTCACCACACACATAGCCCCGCACTACTTGCCACAGGTCAGGGTATCTCCGCTACTTGCTACTGCTTCTTACCGAGCCTCCTACTTCGTATACACAGGCTGCGGGCCCTCACAGCAAGGCTGCAGCTGAAACCCGCTCGTATTGCACCCTAAACTGGTACACAACACAACACTACCCAGAGACTGCCTCCCAAGATCGGCCGATCGAGTCTCACTCGACTCAACCGTTTTCATCAAGCACTCGACACTGCCAAGGATACGCAACTCGCCACACTAAATCATGCTCGGTGCATTGGACCCCACAAGCCATATTTTGACAACACCGAAGCATCCAGATTGGCAAAGCGGATACAAGCCTTTGCCGGTGAGTGGACACGTGTGGCCTCGCGACCGATGCTCGATTGACTGCAATGGTGTGCAGCGCTCTGAGGAACACATACACACCCGTTTCATCGCAGAGGAGGCGCGTGCGCACGCTATAGACACTGCAACGATCGTTAATGTTCGCCAGCCAAAGGATATGTCAGCTGTGGGATTTGAACCCACGCGTTCGAAAACATTACGACCTGAACGTGACCCCTTAGACGGGCAAACTGACGGGCTAATCCGACTCAAAACCACAAACAACAGAATGCGCTTTTTAAACGCACACAAACGATAAACACACTACACGCGCATCCCGCGCTCCAGCAGTGCCAACGCCGTCAGCACACCCGCTCACCACACACATAGCCCCGCACTACTTGCCACAGGTCAGGGTATCTCCGCTACTTGCTACTGCTTCTTACCGAGCCTCCTACTTCGTATACACAGGCTGCGGGCCCTCGCAGCAAGGCCGCAGCTGAAACCCGCTCGTATTGCACCCTAAACTGGTACACAACACAACACTACCCAGAGACTGCCTCCCAAGGTCGGCCGATCGAGTCTCACTCGACTCAACCGTTTTCATCAAGCACTCGACACTGCCAAGGATACGCAACTCGCCACACTAAATCATGCTCGGTGCATTGGACCCCGCAAGCCATATTTTGACAACACCGAAGCATCCAGATTGGCAAAGCGGATACAAGCCTTTGCCGGTGAGTGGACACGTGTGGCCTCGCGATCGATGCTCGATTGACTGCAATGGTGTGCAGCGCTCTGAGGAACACATACACACCCGTTTCATCGCAGAGGAGGCGCGTGCGCACGCTATAGACACTGCAACGATCGTTAATGTTCGCCAGCAAAAGGATATGTCAGCTGTGGGATTTGAACCCACGCGTTCGAAAACATTACGACCTGAACGTAACCCCTTAGACCACTCGGGCAAACTGACGGGCTAATCCGACTCAAAACCATAAACAACAAAATGCGCTTTTTAAACGCACCCAAACGATAAACACACTACACACGCGCATGCCGCGCTCCAGCAGTGCCAACGCCGTCAGCACACCCGCCCACCACACACATAGCCCCGCACTACTTGCCACAGGTCAGGGTATCTCCGCTACTTGCTACTGCTTCTTATCGAGCCTCCTACTTCGTATACACAGGCTGCGGGCCCTCGCAGCAAGGCCGCAGCTGAAACCCGCTCGTATTGCACCCTAAACTGGTACACAACACAGCACTACCCAGAGACTGCCTCCCAAGGTCGGCCGATCGAGTCTCACTCGACTCAACCGTTTTCATCAAGCACTCGACACTGCCAAGGATACGCAACTCGCCACACTAAATCATGCTCGGTGCATTGGACCCCGCAAGCCATATTTTGACAACACCGAAGCATCCAGATTGGCAAAGCGGATACAAGCCTTTGCCGGTGAGTGGACACGTGTGGCCTCGCGATCGATGCTCGATTGACTGCATGGTGTGCAGCGCTCTGAGGAACACATACACACCCGTTTCATCGCAGAGGAGGCGCGTGCGCACGCTATAGACACTGCAACGATCGTTAATGTTCGCCAGCAAAAGGATATGTCAGCTGTGGGATTTGAACCCACGCGTTCGAAAACATTACGATCTGAACGTGACCCCTTAGACCACTCGGGCAAACTGACGGGCTAATCCGACTCAAAACCAATAACAACAAAATGCGCTTTTTAAACGCACACAAACGATAAACACACTACACGCGCATCCCGCGCTCCAGCAGTGCCAACGCCGTCAGCACACCCGCCCACCACACACATAGCCCCGCACTACTTGCCACAGGTCAGGGTATCTCCGCTACTTGCTACTGCTTCTTACCGAGCCTCCTACTTCGTATACACAGGCTGCGGGCCCTCGCAGCAAGGCCGCAGCTGGAACCCGCTCGTATTGCACCCTAAACTGGTACACAACACAACACTACCCAGAGACTGCCTCTCAAGGTCGGCCGATCGAGTCTCACTCGACTCAACCGTTTTCATCAAGCACTCGACACTGCCAAGGATACGCAACTCGCCACACTAAATCATGCTCGGTGCGTTGGACCCCGCAAGCCATATTTTGACAACACCGAAGCATCCAGATTGGCAAAGCGGATACAAGCCTTTGCCGGTGAGTGGACACGTGTGGCCTCGCGATCGATGCTCGATTGACTGCAATGGTGTGCAGCGCTCTGAGGAACACATACACACCCGTTTCATCGCAGAGGAGGCGCGTGCGCACGCTATAGACACTGCAACGATCGTTAATGTTCGCCAGCAAAAGGATATGTCAGCTGTGGGATTTGAACCCACGCGTTCGAAAACATTACGACCTGAACGTAACCCCTTAGACCACTCGGGCAAACTGACGGGCTAATCCGACTCAAAACCAAAAACAACAAAATGCGCTTTTTAAACGCACACAAACGATAAACACACTACACACGCGCATCCCGCGCTCCAGCAGTGCCAACGCCGTCAGCACACCCGCTCACCACACACATAGCCCCGCACTACTTGCCACAGGTCAGGGTATCTCCGCTACTTGCTACTGCTTCTTACCGAGCCTCCTACTTCGTATACACAGGCTGCGGGCCCTCGCAGCAAGGTCGCAGCTGGAACCCGCTCGTATTGCACCCCAAACTGGTACACAACACAACACTACCCAGAGACTGCCTCCCAAGGTCGGCCGATCGAGTCTCACTCGACTCAACCGTTTTCATCAAGCACTCGACACTGCCAAGGATACGCAACTCGCCACACTAAATCATGCTCGGTGCATTGGACCCCGCAAGCCATATTTTGACAACACCGAAGCATCCAGATTGGCAAAGCGGATACAAGCCTTTGCCGGTGAGTGGACACGTGTGGCCTCGCGATCGATGCTCGATTGACTGCAATGGTGTGCAGCGCTCTGAGGAACACATACACACCCGTTTCATCGCAGAGGAGGCGCGTGCGCACGCTATAGACACTGCAACGATCGTTAATGTTCGCCAGCAAAAGGATATGTCAGCTGTGGGATTTGAACCCACGCGTTCAAAAACATTACGACCTGAACGTAACCCCTTAGACCACTCGGGCAAACTGACGGGCTAATCCGACTCAAAACCAAAAACAACGAAATGCGCTTTTTGAACGCACACAAACGATAAACACACTACACGCGCATCCCGCGCTCCAGCAGTGCCAACGCCGTCAGCACACCCGCTCACCACACACATAGCCCCGCACTACTGCCACA